>NC_068938.1:50822985-50946407 GCF_016801865.2 Culex pipiens pallens
TGAGTTTATCCGTTTTATCAAACATAAGAAAGTCTGACTTCAGAATATTTTTGAGTTTTTCCATTCTCAAAAAAGAGAAACTTTTTTTTACTCTCAAAAAAAACATCCTAAATCATACTAAAAATGTGCGATATTTTTCATTCTGTTCCTTAAAATAAATACCCACTTCAAAAATAATTTGGGATTGTTCCTATTTTTGAGGAAACTATTTTAAACTTTTCCAATCTTGAATATTTTAATATATTTTTTATATTTTTGTGGACCGTTCTTCTAAATATGAGAAGTTCTTTGAATAAAAAGTTCGAAAACTTAAATATTTTTTTAAATATCAACCTATTCTTGATTGTCGTTAAATATTTAAGATTTTTTCCATTCCAAACGTAAGCGTTATTTGAAAAAAAAAAAAAAAAAGCAAATTAATCCATTTCCATTCTTTAAAACATAAGTATTCATAAAAAGTAGAAAAGAGTTATTTGATCAGATAAATTATTAGGCCATTGCAAATATTTTTCGAAGAATCTGAATCCCCACTTCTCCTTTAAACCACCTCGAAAAATCAGGGGGCAAAATCAAAATTGTATCAAAAATATTAATGATAAAAGCATTCAAAAAAGCTTTCGGCCTTTTGTCCTTTTGACGTTTTGTCCATCCGACTTTTTGTCCACTTTCGACCTTTTGTTCGATTTTTAAAACAAATGAACAGATTTTTGGTTCTTTTGCTTTATACCTAGAGTTTTTTTAAAGGTCCTATAAACAAAATTATCAATATTTGCTTTTTGGGTTTTTTTTAGAACCGCCTTGTGTTAGGGGTATTCAAAAACACACAAAAAGCAAAAAAATGATTGTGTTTAGGACCTTTTCAAAAAAAACTTCAGGTATTTTTAATACCTTCCATAGATTTTTTTTGTTGAAATGGTATTTTTAGCATAACATGTTTATTTAGACTAACAATCAGTATCTGTCTACGTAAAACTATTATGTTCTCAACTTGAAAATATTGTAAAACAATAAATTCAGAAACATGACGCAATAACAAAGTTGCTAATTTCCTCGAACAACGGTGGCTTTGTCACCCCAATTTATAGAGACCATTGACTTTGACAGCGAGGTGCTTCATAACCACTTCCGACACTATGGGAAACCTCAAAATCTCAATCATTATTTTTCAGCATTTTATTCGGGCGTTCCAAGTCGCACCATTGTTTCGGCTAATCTGTCCATTAAGGCGACTCTTTAAAATAGACCCATCACCAAAATCACATCAACAGCTACGCAAAAGACACTTTACTAACTTCCTCCATTTGTTTTTTTCTCTTTTTTTCCATCACAGGTAAAAATGCACCTCCAACCCAGAGGCCAAACCGTGTCGAAAATGGTGAGAAAAGTGATTATCACCAGCACCGGTCAAATCCGGGACCTTCCGGGGGGTTCCGAAATTGCGCGCTCAGCGAATCGTAAGAGCTATTGGATCCTCTTCGGAAGATGCTGCCACGCAGTAGCTTTTAACTTCAGGGTGTTATTGCGTTGTCGAATCAATTTTATCGTCTTAATCCAACCAAGCTTGAGCTTTAAACGATTTCTTCGCGGTGTGTACGATACGCCACTTTCGTTTCACACTGCACCCGGTAATCGCTTCTTCTTCTTGGAAGCGTGAACAATAAGATTAAAGGGTAAGGTAAAAGGTGGTAAATTGATAAATTTTAGCTCGAATTGCTTTAAAAAAACTTTCTTTGTATATTATAAGAGCCTCAAAATATCTGAACCATATTTGTTTTTTTAATATCAACAGTTTAACGGTCCCTCTACCCACCATTCTTCATCATCATTTATAATCGCCCGATAAATGTATCAAAACACAAACTAAAATCCAATTTCTCAATACCTAATTCTGGCCCCGCGATTATCTGCATCATATTTTTAAACTAATTTGCATTTTTTTTACGAACCCACACACATTTTGCAGAAAAGTCCGGCTGGTTCATCCACCTGTTTGGTGCAAAAATTTCGCTCACCAGATTAGACACACCGATAATCGCCATATATTAATTTATATAGAGATCCATAAATTCACCGGGAAAACTATCTTCTTTCCTCTCCAAAGGAACTGCACTGCTGCTGCTCAGCCAAGTCGTCGCCAAAAGTTTATCCAAAGCGAGCAGCCGTAGAGGCAACGGTTCAATAAACTTCTTTTCCTTTTTTTCAAAAAAAAAAAACAAGCAAAAAGTTCACACCGCGTGGACGGTTGATGACCGTGTCATCCGTGTCCGTTAAGTCCGGTCGTGCGAAGAGATCGAACGCAGGAAGGCGAAATTATGATAAACAAAACGCGCTGTGTTTTTTTCGGAAACCGGTTTTAGAGACCCATGAGGATCCAACCACGATTGTAGTCGTTATTGAAGGATTTTTTTTATAGTATCGTTTGCTATTTCAGATATTTTTTTTGCAGTTAAGAAGACAAGTTTAAGAAAATCTTCATGATGAACCCTTCAACGGAAGCGTTCGTCTTTTGTTTAAAACTTGCAATCATAAAACCATCAATTAAACATGGTGCTCAAACTCCTACTTTTCTTTTTCGTAAAACTTCCCTTTCCCGTCGTCATACAGTTTGGTCCGAAAATTTAAGTTGCAAAACATACAGACTTATGCACGCACAAGAAGGTAAAACATCAGCGCAGCTTTATGCTGGTTTTATGATTTGTGCAGGCTTGTTGTAGTTGTTGTTACCACATTCGACGGCGCGAATTAACAAGCGCCGTAAAGCCGCTAATCTGGTTAATTAATTTAACTGTGGCGTTCGATGTGCGTTTGCAGCGCGAATTGCATGACTGCAGACAATTTTACAACGCTGTCGTTCACACCTCAATGTTGTGACGTAAGAAAACGGCACAAAGTGCATGGATTGGTACAGTAAATCAAGCGGTTGAAAACGAAGCTTGAACCAAATTAAATTTGTTTCATTTAACAAACTAATGATTTTATTACATGGAATAATATATTAAAAAATTATCATAAAACATAAAACTGGGAAAATCTGGAAACAAAAACAACAAGTTGGAGGTTGTAGAAAAGGCCTGATACTAAAACTTAAACACAAAACATGGAACAAAAGAAAGAAAATCTTTGCAAATCAACTTTTAAATTTATATTTGATTGCGATAAAACTTTAAACATTTATATTTGATTGTAATAAAACTTTTAGCATTGTAATTCTCCACCAACTCACAGCAATTGCCCCGACCCCTGTTCGCTTTGCGTGAAACTTTTTTCTAAGGAGTAACCTTTTTTCACTGGTCACGAATCCGAGGTCCATTTTTCGATATCTCGTGACGGAGGTGCGGTACGACGCCTTCCATTTTTGAACATTCAAAAAAAAAGAACACGTATTTTTTTCAATAATTTGCAGCCTGAAATATGAAGATATGGAAATTTGGTGTCAAAGAAACAAAGACACCCGATTTTATGGCGTACGTAAAATTCGGAAAAAAAGTATTTTTCATCGAAAGTAACGCAAAAATAGTTTCGAAAATTTTGCCATTTTTTGTAACTCGACTGAAAAAGTTGTGGCACATGTCGTTTTATGGGAAATAGGAAAATTTAATGTACTTTTCAAATCTGCAATAATCCAATTTTTCATTTTAAAATTTCGATTTTTTTCTAACTTTGCAGGGTATTTTTTAGAGTGTAATAATGGTGAACAATGACGTAGGGCAAAAAAATTGATTGTACAAACAAAGGTTTTTGCTTGTAACGATCACGATTTATTGCGATTTTACGAAAAAAAAGTCAATTATGATGGTTTTTAGTAGACAAGAAGATTGAAAATGTATCTTGAGAAGGGATTTTCTGATCGATTTAGTGTCTTCGGCAAAGCTGTAGATTATGATTAAAAATTTCCAGAAAAAATAGGTATCCCGAGCAGACGGAAATAACTTGGGAAGGTCAGTTTTTGATATTGTGAGAAGATCGAAATAGGTTATTGGGATGATCGGATTAGTTGTTAAAATAACAAAAATCAATAACAAAGATTTGTTCGAAGAATAACTTAAACTGTTATTATGTTGTTTTTGCAATAACAAACCAATAACACAGAAAGAATCATGAAAGAATAACAAGATTTGTTATTTTGTGCGGAGAGGTGGAGCAGCATAATAACAAAAAATGTTATTAAACTGGTATGTCTCCATAACAAAAAAAGTTATTGTTATGGTTTATTTGTAATTTGCAAATAAACTTGCAGTTGCCATAACTCCTCTGTACTAGTCAGGGCTGCAGAGTCGGGTACCTCCAAGCGACTTTGAATCCATACTTTGAAGACTACTCCGACTCTGGATGTAGGATATGACGTCAACGACGACTTCAGCTCTCCAATAAAAACCCGACTTCACAGATTCCGCCTCCAAGTAAAAGTTGCTGAAAATTTGCTGAATCCGATGCAGTCTTCGAGGTCTCACTCCAGCTCGAACTTCAACGTCAGCTCCGACTTCCTGGCTCTGTGAAAATAATAACAGTTTTTGTTATTCACACTTCAAAAATTCTCAATAAATAAATCATTTCCGTTAGGGAATAAAACAAAATTTAAAAAAATGAACTCTCAAAACTTAATTTGATCGAATTAATTTTAGCTTGATACCCCATTTCATGGCCCAAATAATGACCCCGACGAAATTGGTCAAAATCATTTCATAGTTCTTGCCAATTTTAGTAAAATCCCTTAGGGGTATTCAAATAATAAAAAAAAATCAACTTTCAAAATTTCAACGTTTTAGAATAATTTTAGCTTAAGTACCCCATTGCATAGCCAACATAATGACCCGGACGAAATTGGTCAAAATTATCCCATAGTTCTAACCATTTTAAACAAAGTCCCTTAGGGGGTATATCAAATAATTAAAAAAATCAACTTTCAAAATTTCAACTTTTCAGAATAATTTCAGCTTAAGGACCCCATTTCATGACCAAAATAATGATCCCGATGAAATTGGTCAAAATTATCCCATAGTTCTAACCATTTTAAACAAAGTCCCTTAGGGGGTATATCAAATAATTTAAAAAATCAACTTTCAAAATTTCAACTGTTTAGAATAATTTTAGCTTAAGGACCCCATTTTATGGCCAAAATAATGACCCTGACGAAATTGGTCAAAATTATCCCATAGTTCTAACCATTTTAAACAAAGTCCTTTAACAGGGTGAAGGAGCGCTAGGCCCGGCTCCAGGAGGGCTTTTGATTGTCCAACCTTTCCACTGTGTTGCAGGGAATTCCGTGGCACAACACAGCTTCAAGGCGACAATCGGCGAGTGGACTGTATTCACAACGACTTTCTTCCAGTGGACTCCTTTGGCCAGGATGCAAGAAAACAGCTTGTTTCACGATCTTTACTTCTATATTTACAAGCTTAAACTGACTTACGGACTAACAAAATCATTGGGTTTTTAAACTAAAACTTCGGCATTTCTTCCCGAATCTTCTTTGCAAAAACATTCTTATTATTTAATCTCCTATCGGGTGCGCAATCCTTTTTCCCTAAACCATGTACACGCCACTTCTTCTTTTCATTCATTCATTTCTTTCATTCCTATTCCCTGCTCTCCTATTGGTCTGTTTGCGCAAGCTGCCTGCTCAGACGCGCGCTGCGCGTCCTTGAGCCTATTGTGTGCTGTGAGATACATGAATGAAACATGTGTGAAAGGGAAAGGACACGAATGGTGAGTTGGTATGCGGTTATTTACATGCTGCTGTTTCCTTTCTTCTTCAATGTGTGGCGTGTATGTGCGGGTACATCTGTGTTGTGTTATGTGCTTAAACAATAGAAGGATTAACTGACACTGTGGAAATGGATGGATTATTCTTGCAAATTTACTCTACCTGACACTGTTAGAAAAATCATATGGGTTGGAAACTATTTCTTTTAAGATTAAAATCATTTCTTGGGCAAATTAAATCTACTTTGGCGTTGGCGCCAACATACTCCCGCCGGGCAGAGATGGAATCTCTGTGACCTTAACCAAATTTGCATTATCAATGATTGGCAGAACAGCAATCTTATGGATCGCCCGCTTGTAAACTAATGTACCGATCTGTACTTCGACCGTACGCACCAAATCATCTTTCCCGGGGAAGGTTTTTGTGATTTTTCCCAACTTCCAAACCTGCACGGGTGCATCTTTTTCTTCTAGCAAGACAATCATACCTGGTTTGATGTTGGCGGACTTGACTCGATTCTTACCGCGGGGTTGAAGGGTTTGCAAATAATCGCGATGCCACTTTCTCCAAAACTCATCGCGCAATCGCTGCATGTACTGCCAGCGACTGAGCCGATTTATCTGAACACCTTCACAACTGGGTTCAGGTACGGCGGTCAGGGGACGACCAATCAAAATGTGTCCGGGGGTGAGAATCTCTGAATCATTAGGTTCTGAAGAGGTAGCATAGAGAGGACGAGAATTTAAAATTCCTTCTATCTGAGTCAGAACTGTAGCGTACTCTTCAAAGGACAACTTGGCTTCCTTGAGAGTTCTCTTCAAATGAAATTTGGTACTCTTAACGGCGGCTTCCCAAATACCACCAAAGTTGGGGGCTTCGGGGGGAATGAACGACCAATTAATTTCACGAGGCTGACAGAACTGAGCGATTTCATCGACTATGACTTGGGACTTCAACAATTCATAGAGCTCGTGTAGCTCGGTTTTCGCTCCGCGGAAATTGGTTCCGTTATCGGAGTGGATTTCTCGGGGAAGTCCTCGACGACCTACGAAGCGTTTCAGAGCTGCGAGAAAAGTCTCTGTACTCATATCTGAAACGAGTTCCAAATGTACGGCTCGAGTGACCATACAAACAAACACCGAGATGTAAGCTTTTACGATCTTGGGCTTGTATCGACCTTCTTTGACATAAACTGGACCTGCGTAATCCACACCTGTGACCTCGAACGGCAGAGCTTGGTTGACACGATATGCAGGAAGATTTCCCATCAACTGACTAGCAACCTTCGGGCGAGCCTGAAAACACGTGACGCAACGATGGGTGATTCTGCGAACTGACGACCTTCCGTCGATCAGCCAAAATCTTGTCCTCAAAGCAGCGATCAGACTCTTGGGACCGACATGCAAATTTTCTTCATGATAAGCGCGAATCAAAAGGTCAACTACAGGGTGTTTCGGCAAAATGTAGGGGTGTTTGGAGTCAAACAACAGCGAGGATTGCTGAAGCCGACCTCCAACTCTCAAGACACCGTCCTGGTAGAACGGGTGCAAACCTGCAATCTTCTTGCACGGTTCGTCATTCTGAACACGGTGGATTTCGTCACTGAGTGCTTCGTGCTGAATAATCTTTACGATCAGTTCCAGCGAAGCGCGCAACTCAGGGATCGTTGGGTGAATCATGAACACTCGACAAGACGGATCTTTCTGACGACAATTTTGGATGAAACGCTGCACGTATGCCATCACACGCTGCAGCTTTCTGAACGAACTGAATCTTGTAAACACCGGAAGCTGGTCTTCATTGAACACTGGGGTTGCAATGATCGGACCAAGCTTCAACTCGGGGAGTTCATCATCTGGAATTTCTGGGGGGATTTCCTCATCATACACTTCGATTCTCAGGAAGAATGGGCCTTCCCAGAACTCGGACTTCGACATTAGAGCCTCAGGAAGCATGCCTCTGGAAACAATATCAGCGGGGTTGTCCTTTGACCTGACATATTTCCAAATAAATCCTGCGGTGAGCTCAAGAATCTTGGCAACTCTGTTTCGGACGAACACATCGAGCTTCGCCAAGGACTTCTTAAGCCACGCGAGGACAACCTGACTGTCAGTCCAAAGTACGACTTGGCTTACCTTAAACTTGACAGTCTCGAGAACTCTAACCATCATGCGAGCCAACAGTTCACACGCCATCAACTCTTTGCGGTGAATGTTGAGATCTTTCTTGGGCGAACAAACTCTTGATTTGCTGCAGAGGAGGCGAAGTTGAGCTCTGCCGTCGGACAAGATGCATCGGACGTAAATGTTTGCACCGTAAGCAACAACGGAAGCGTCGGAAAATCCATGAAGCTCAATCGCGACAGTCGACGGGCTGATAACATAGCGTGGAATCCGAATTTCACTAACCTTGGGGAGGGCTCTACGGAAACACAACCACGACGCCAGAAGATCTCCTTCGACCTTAGCGTCCCATGGCAACTCAATCAACCACAACTTCTGCATGTAAAGCTTCGCAACAACAATCACGGGGGATAGAAATCCGATGGGATCAAACAACCTGCCGATTTCAGAGAAAATACTTCGCTTGGTGAATTCGGTGACATCTTTTGGAAGACGCACCACGAACATAAATTCGTCAGACTGGGGACACCATGTCAGACCCAGTGCCTTGACGACCTCGTTTCCTTGATCGAGGCAAACAAGTTTCTCGCGATCAGATTCGGGAACACTACTCAACACTTCCTGGCAATTCGAGCTCCATTTGTGGACACGAAAACCTCCAGACTCAAGCATCTTTCGAATCTGCCGCTGGACGACTACAGCTTCGTCAGCGGAACTAGCACCGGAAAGGATATCATCGACATAACAATCATCACGAACCACCTCGGCTGCTAGCGGAAACTTCTCTCTTTCATCTTGACACAACTGAACTAGACATCTGGTCGAGAGGAACGGGGCAGCTGCTGTACCGTAAGTTACCGTCTGTAACTCCAGCACGCGAATCGGCTTTGAAGAGTCACTCCTCCACAGAATTCTCTGGAACCTCGTCTGAGACGAGTCGATAAGCACTTGCCGATACATTTTTTCAATATCGGCAGTGAATGCAATGGGGTTTTTACGAAATCTGAGGAGGATACTGAACAAATCACTTTGGACCGGCTTTCCAACGTGGAGAACCTCGTTGAGCGACTTCGCCGTAGAACCTTGCTTGGCCGACGCGTCGAACACTACTCGCAGTTTCGTGGTCGAGCTCGTCGGCCTCAGGACGGCGTGGTGGGGCATGTAGTACCGATGCTGGTCTACATCCTTGGACTCATCAACCTCACGACAATGACCAAGGGTTTCATACTCATCAATGAACTTAGCATACTGCTGCTTCAGACTTGGTTCTCTGTTGAGACGGCGCTCCAACAGCAGGAACCGACGAAGAGCGAGCGAACGGTTGTCTGGCAACCCTGAAACATCTTCACGAAACGGTAATCTAACAACAAATCGACCTGACGACAAACGACGATGCGTTTCCACGAACAATTTCTCACATTCATCAACATCAGAGGGTGGGGGCGTTGGATCGGCAAGATCCTCGACCTCCCAAAACTTGGAAATCGTTTGATTCAGCACATCCAACGAAGCGTTGTTCGCGATGTGTGAATGGTTCACAGAATTCTCGATTTCGCCGGAAAATACCCAGCCGAAATGATTTTCGCGCAACTCTGGCAGACCGTCTGCCAGGTGCAGCTGTCCTGACTTAAGCAGGCTGAAAAACATGGAGGCACCAATCAACATATCAATTCTCTCGGGGACATTGAACTCTGGATCCGCAAGTTGGATTCCCACTGGGATCGACCAGGAGGAAACATCAATCTTCGATCCGGGGATGATTCCAGTCACCTTTGGAACCACCAGACATGTGATACTGGCGGCGAAGGCCGAGTATCTCGAATGAACGGTAACCCTGACTTTTTCCCTAGCATACATCTTTGACCCACCTACACCAGCGATCGGAACGTACAGCGACTCACGAGGGGCCTTCAACTTGTCGGCAATCCGCTCGGAGAGAAAGTTCACTTGCGAACCAGTATCAAGAAGCGCACGGCAAGGAACGGGATCTCCATCATTCTCGATCAGGACAAGAGCCGTCAGCAACATCACAGTTTTCAAACTCTGGGAATGGTTGGATGAACATGAAGAGTTGAGAGGGGTTTGCTGCTGCAGGTTCTGACTCAGTGTAGTGGACGTGGGAAGGTTGGGAGATTCAGACTGAGGTGTTGTAGGGTTCGTTACTTGGAGGCTTGGGGTTGGTCTTACGCTTTGAGCTTTGGAGAAAGAGTCGTTATGGAGCAAGGTGTGGTGTTTCTTGTGGCAAGTCTGACATTTCAGGTTGCTGGAGCAACTAGAAAGTCGATGACCAGCTCGGAGGCAGTTAAAACATAACTTCAACTCACTAACTTTGGCATTGCGCTCCGGAACTGTCATCGCCAGCAACTTCGAACATTCAAAGTGACGGTGATCCGCCCCACAAACCAGACATGACTTGGCGACCTTTGCAGATGTGGCAGTATGGGCTTTTGGGGTTGGTTTGGGGCAAGATGGCTTGGTGTTGCTTTGCTCCTTTGCTGAGCTCAAGACGCGCGAATTTTGGGAACGTTCAAGGACTTGGCACTCGGTTTTCAGAAATTGCAATGTTTGGTTAAAGTCTGGCAACTCACCTTGTTTCTGCGTCCTTTCCCACTGCTGTCTAGTACTATCATCTAAGCACCCTACCACTAGCTTGTTAATGATAAGTCCTGACAGCCTGTCGACGACGAGTCCTTGGTACTGCAATCCGGCGACGTGGCGATCACAGGCTTTGGTGAGCGCCTGCAAGTCCTTGTGGTTTCCCTTGGTGATTGGCTTGAGCTGCAACAATCCATCGATGTGCGTATCCACGATGACACGTTGGTTCTCGAACTGCTCGCTGATCTCCTTCCAAACTTGCTCGTAGTTGTTGTCTTGAATCATCTTCGCGGTGATCAACCCAGCTGCATCGCCGACCAGAGCTTTGTCGAGGTGATGCAGCTTCATGGCGTCGGAATCGCGGGTGCGACCGACGATGTCTTCGAACATGGCCTTGAACTTTGGCCAGTTCTCCGTCTGCCCGTCGAAGCTCGGTATCGGTGCTCGAAGAGGTTGCTGTTGCACGATCACTTGAGGCGCCACTCCGTTGGCACCGACTTGGAAGGGGGCCGGTCCAGCGACCGGCTGGTTGAACAACTCCATCAGCTCTTCGACCAGCACCAGCGTTTCGGTGTGAAGCTGGTCAAACACGTCGAGCACATCATCTTGTTCCTCCTTCTTGTCATTGGCAACCACTTCGATCACTTCACGATGGCGCAACACGTACTCCTGGTAGTGCGCTTCCAGCTTCTTCTCGTACACCTTCAGCGTCGCCTTGGTAATCCTCTGCGGGTTCTTCTTGGCTTCGTCAAGGGCATTCTTAATTTTCGTCACTTTTCCCTTGACCTGTCCTCGCTGATGAATCAGCGACTTCACTTCATCTGGATTCACGGGCTGCTTCATTGGCGTGTGTAACACCATTTTGGCGCTCTCACTTCACTTCACTTGTGTCTCAAAGTTTGAGTTCACTTTTGCAACCTTTTGCTTGTTGCAACTTTTTGTCCACGGCGTGGACGCACTTTGCCAACTTTTTGGCACACGAGTTTTTTTTTGAAAAACACTTTGGCTGTGCTTTACTTTGGTCTCTTTAGACCCACTTGTCAGTTCTTCCTCGCATCCGCTAAAGGCCACTTTCACATGTCCGGGTTGACGGACCACTTTTACTTCCGGTTGGCGACTCTCATTGAACGTTCACAGAATAACGGGTTGAAGGACCATGAAGGTCCGCACTTTTCGCACAATTCCGGTCTGAAGGACCTTGTAGGTCCGAACACTTCACACAAATCCGGTTTGAAGGACCATGAAGGAGCGCTAGGCCCGGCTCCAGGAGGGCTTTTGATTGTCCAACCTTTCCACTGTGTTGCAGGGAATTCCGTGGCACAACACAGCTTCAAGGCGACAATCGGCGAGTGGACTGTATTCACAACGACTTTCTTCCAGTGGACTCCTTTGGCCAGGATGCAAGAAAACAGCTTGTTTCACGATCTTTACTTCTATATTTACAAGCTTAAACTGACTTACGGACTAACAAAATCATTGGGTTTTTAAACTAAAACTTCGGCATTTCTTCCCGAATCTTCTTTGCAAAAACATTCTTATTATTTAATCTCCTATCGGGTGCGCAATCCTTTTTCCCTAAACCATGTACACGCCACTTCTTCTTTTCATTCATTCATTTCTTTCATTCCTATTCCCTGCTCTCCTATTGGTCTGTTTGCGCAAGCTGCCTGCTCAGACGCGCGCTGCGCGTCCTTGAGCCTATTGTGTGCTGTGAGATACATGAATGAAACATGTGTGAAAGGGAAAGGACACGAATGGTGAGTTGGTATGCGGTTATTTACATGCTGCTGTTTCCTTTCTTCTTCAATGTGTGGCGTGTATGTGCGGGTACATCTGTGTTGTGTTATGTGCTTAAACAATAGAAGGATTAACTGACACTGTGGAAATGGATGGATTATTCTTGCAAATTTACTCTACCTGACACTGTTAGAAAAATCATATGGGTTGGAAACTATTTCTTTTAAGATTAAAATCATTTCTTGGGCAAATTAAATCTACTTTGGCGTTGGCGCCAACACAGGGTATATCCAATATTTAAAAAAAATCAACCTTCAAAATTTCAACTTTTTAGAATAATTTTAGCTTAAGGACCCCATTTCATGGTCAAAATAATGACCCCGACGAAATTAGACAAAATTATCCCAAAGATCTAAACATATTTAACAAAAGAAAAAATAATAACAGATTGTGTTATGGACACTTAGAAACTTTTCCCTTTGTGCGATTTATGGTAGTTTTATTTCTAAGTCAGTATACCAAACGAATAACAAATTTTGTTATTAGGAGAGTCTTTGAAATGTATAACATTTCCTCTTATTAGCGTGTTATTAAACATTTTCAATATAATATCACTTCAATACCAAATTTTGTTATTTTATCAGAAACTGTTATTATTTTTTCTTCTTGAAATTGAACTTCAGGATAAAATAATAACGCTTTTTGTTATTTTATCAGGATTTGTTATTGCCCGGGTACCAGGAAAAAAACATCGTTGTTTTTATTGAACTTTTTTCATTAAAAGATGAATTTCGAAACAAAGATTTTTTAAATTAAAGTGTCAGATGGTGCAGAATCTGGTTTAGGAGATATAAATTATCGGTTTTTTTAAGATATCGAAACCCTTGAAAAAAATATATTGAAAAACCATTTTTGAAGCAGTACCGAAAAGTACCTTAAATTTCTTATGATGAAATGTAACGCTTTCAATTACAGCTTCTTTTAGGCATATTTTTTGTTTTTTTGAGCTTAAAGAAACTTTAAAGAAAAGCACCTCTGATTTTTAAAGAGGGGAAAATATTCTTAAATTGCTTTTGTTGAAAATCGGGCAATTAGTTTCAGAGATAAAAAAATGTTTTTTTTTTTTTATTTTGGCTATATTGTAAAATCCTATAGTTCCTTCCTCGACTTGACGAAAAGTACACACTACAAGTTATCGTATCCAATAAAGCAACTAATTGCAAATTAAAATATTACATAAAGTTCCATGTGAGACTTCGAATCGATGAATATGAATTTCTCTGAGTGTCACCTTATTAGCCTGCAATGTTTAATTTTTTGAAAAGGTGAAATAGGTTAATTTCTTTTATCCTTTTAAACTATAAGAATTTTTTTTTTTAATACTTTTTAATTTTTTAAGAGCTCAAAAGTTAGCAAAAGTTGAACATTGATAACACTGACCGACAAAAAATCAAAAAAATGACTGCGCAGATGCAACTCTAGGGGGAAACATGTAGTTTAGAGTTCCCGCCCTAATTTTTTTTTAGTATTTAGACAGGGCCGAACACTATTTCTCCAAAGTTTGTATGGAGAATTAGAGCAGTTCGTCGCTGTTGCATACAAGCAAATATTGCATGCAATATGTGGGAGTAGCAAACAGCACTCATTCTCCATACAAACTTTGGAGAAAAACTATTCGACCATGTCTTAATATTTTTATTTCAAAATGCACGTGTTTCTGGGGACCCCAAAGTTCATGATTCCCCTCGAGTTTGCGCAGAAATTTTGCTGATCGATATAATCAGACCAATAGTTTCCGGTATATCGTCAGTTGAAAGTACAGATTAATTAGGTATTTGTTAAAATTGAGTTGTTGGGTTAAAAGAAAAAAAGTTATGTCAATTTTTTCGAATCGATTAAAAAATTCTTTCTCCAGATACGAATTTTCTAATATTGTATGGATACACAAAATTGATAAAAATAGTATGTGCAATATCGATGCAAACCAATTCAAATTTTACAATTGTGATGCTACCACAAAACCATTATAAATAAATAATGACGTGCACTAAAATTTACCACCCAAATCTCCCCCTGGGCCAAACTGCAGATAGCAAGTGAACGGATCATCGTTATTACGAAATTCACCACCTCAAAGTGCCACCCAATACCTGCCAAAAATCCACAGCCAAAGCCCGTCTGGAGATTGGCATGATACCTCCAATTGTCGCGCCACCATCCACCACATGAATGGCAACGCAAATATTTGCGCCACATTTCGGCTAGCAAAATATCAGCACCACCGAAGAAGGCCTACCCGTGCCGTGTGGTGGTACCCTTAAGTGGGCCTGCATGAATAGGTTCGTTCGGCTGCCCACGCCACCGGGCAGGTTCCAATTGGGGGGATAGACCCATAAATGGCACCCTCAACAGCCAGCCATCAGCAGGAGCTATTAAACTGTTGTTAGAAAGTGAATGAGAGTGTGATATTCAGTGTTTGACTTCCTTTAGGGTCACAGTGATGTTATCGCAAATGTTGACCTGACAAAGGAGTCCCGAAAAAGGCCATGTGGCCATTCTTTGGCGGAGAAGTGGTGGACCGAAAATTGCTGTCATCGTGACGGCAGCCCGCGTTTGCTCAATTTGTTTGCGAAATTGTGACGGCGATTAGCACTCTTGAGAGATTTGAATGTCGGTGGCTCCAGAGAGGATCAAGTCAGAGCTGACTTTTAGAATCGTGTGCGTAAACTTTATCGGCAGTACTATAAATTTGACGTTCCAGTTAGTTTTGCCGACAACTCAATTAAATCTTGATGCCTTAATTCCAATTACACAAAGGTCATCCCGCGTAGCGATTGTCCGGGGGCGAAATATATTTTGCATATAAAAGTGTAACGTTTAAACGGGCAAATACCACCGCAAAGGTCATCCTAGACACGCTAAATTACACTCCAGCTTAATACGATATGCGATATAGGTAAATAATTTAGCGGAACGTATAAACATAAATCATTCCACCCTGCGGCAGAGTGTGTGGCATTCTGGCCGGTTCTCGCGAGAGTGACCGGCGGCAATCGGCCGTTGCAAAAAGGTAGCCTCGTATTGAAATGAGCCCCGACGTAAGCCCTAAGCTCGGTGCTCTTAAGGTATTAACCAAGTGACCAAGTAATCACTCTGGCGATATGACCGTCAACGGCTTAGGAGACGACGAAGAAGAAAGGTATCAGCGCGCGATCTACACGTTGGACATGTCCAACAACGGTGACCTTAACTGGACAGCATAATGGGAAATTATGACTTATAGCCGGTCTTGACATGTATAGTTGACATCTCAATTGGGCAGGGCAAATTTAGGACAGCGGATCAAGTTGAAGATTACCTTCGATTATGATTTCACTTAGGTCCTATAGATCTATCTGAAGAGAAAGTTAAATTAACAGAAATTAACAACCAACATGTCTTAAGAACATAATGAGGATACCGTGGAGAATTTCCCTTATCCCCTTAAAAAAGTGGAGCATAAACCATTTCCGTCTTCAAAATCCGTTAAAATCTTGAGACGGTGTCATAAAACAAATCTGTCATAAGAACATGTTCAGGATAGTTTTTGCTAAATTAAACTCGAATTTGCACAAATTTCCAATAACTCTTGCCACAGCTTAATTAAAACATGTGACCTATGCAAACGACCAAAAGCCAACTCCTCGCGTCATATCACGTTGCACTTGGCGATCCTGAACTCACACGCTGATCTTTACCTCTGGAGGCCATTGTTTTTTTTTATCATTCCATGGCGCGCCGGTAGTCAGCACCGCCGGTGACATTTGATACCATCTCTATGTGAGGAGGTGTTTTGTCTCTCTTGGCTGCTGCGATATTAATCTCACTCAATTTTCTCGCGCGTGATAGTCCGTCGAGGTCGGGGTGCACGCGAAAAAATCAAGGACTTGCACCAACTCGCACTTCAAAAGTTGACATATTTATCTCCGGTACGACATGACATCTCGCGCGGACAGGGGGACGAAAAGGTCTATCTATGCAGACCCAGCCGAAGAATGACCGACGAACGTCGTTTAGTGCCAAATATGGCGATGGGAGGTTTTTTGGTGGTGACAACAAGCGGATTGTTTGATGTGGTAGATGATTGTAGATTAAGCGGGAATGTGGGTTAATTGGGACAGTGTTGCGTAATGATTTGAATGAATCAGGGAGTTTGAAGGAAAAACTTATCAAATTCTCAACACTCAACTTATCTCTACCGTACACCAGTACTATCAAAAGGTATTCAGAATAAGAAAAGTACTTATCTACTGTTTTAAGTGGATAAGGGAAAGTCTCTACAAGATAAACAAGTAAGTTTTGATCAGATTTAGATGGTTTTTGGAAAGGTTAATGGCCCACCTATGTCAATGGTAAGAAACATGGGCATGAATGTTAAATCTCTTTACAACTACCACGAGAAGAAACCATGTAAGCAATCTGGTAATGTTTTGGCTTATGCAATCATTTGTAATTGTAAATTTTTTTTCTGATTTTTAAAACAATACTTTTGAATTTCAAAACAACGAAATACAAAAACAAACTTGACGATTTTGGAAACATTCCACTGTTTACAAGTTTGACAACATAGAGTTACAAAATTTGTAAACATTAAAATGTTACTAAACTGAGAGATTTGGTTGGTAGCAAAGTGATGCAAATCGACATTTCTTTGTATTTTTTTTTTATTTGGATGAATCTGTGTTCATGTATTCCCTATGACGAGAAAAGTCAGTTTAAGCGCTTGAGTTTAGGATAATGCAAACTTTGGTACCGGAAGCATTGTCGATTTTTTGCAATTTAAAATACCTCATAAAGAAAGAGCACATGATTGAGATATTTAAGAGCGAGTTTTTCACCAATGTGTAACAGGTCGTATCGAGGTGCTCCGATTTGGATGAAACTTTCAGCGTTTGTTTGTCTATACATGAGATGAACTCATGCCAAATATGAGCCCTCTACGACAAAGGGAAGTGGGGTAAAACGGGCTTCGAAGTTTGAGGTCCAAAAAACCTTAAAAAATCATAAAATTGCTCGCATTTCCGTAAAACTTCATCAATTCCAACTCTCGTAGATGCATTTGAAAGGTCTTTCAAAGCACTTCAAAATGGGTCATAGACATTCAGGATCGGCTTGACTTTTTCTCATAGCTTTTGCTAATTACTGTTAAAAATTGATTTTTTTAAAACCTTAATATCTTTTTGCAACAGCCTCCAACACCCATACTTCTATAGGTCAAAAGATAGGTAATTATATGGACTATAAGCCTACGGTATTAACTTTTTGGCCAATCGCAGTTTTTCTCATAGTTTTTCGATTTTTCTACAACAAACATTTAACAACGTTAGTTTTTCCCTGTAGGCCTCCATAGCGGCACTTTTTGGTCTCAATTTTGTCATATTCGGAATCCTCGGAAAATTTCACGTTAGTTAGAAGTATTGGAGTGGTAAATTTGATTTAAAAAATAATTAAATAAAACATTTTTGAAAAAAGAAATTGATTTTATTTACCCTGCGATCAATGCGTCAAATGCTGTATCAAGTAGGCGAAAACCTGTTTCACCCCTAATCCAACAAATTGTTAAAAAATATTTTAATTCATTCTAAATGGCAATTTTTCCAATCAAATTTACAACTCCAATACTTCTAACTAACGTGAAATTTTCCGAGGATTCCAAATATGACAAAATTGAGACCAAAAAGTGCCGCTATGGAGGCCTACAGGGCAAAAACTAACGTTGTAAAATGTTTGTTGTAGAAAAATCGAAAAACTATGAGAAAAACTGCGATTGGCCAAAAAGTTAATACCGTAGGCTTATAGTCCATATAATTACCTATCTTTTGACCTATGGAAGTATGGGTGTTGGAGGCTGTTGCAAAAAGATATTAAGGTTTTAAAAAAATCAATTTTTAACAGTAATTAGCTAAAGCTATGAGAAAAAGTCAAACCGATCCTGGATGTTTATGGCTCATTTTGAAGTGCTTTAAAAGACCTTTCAAATGCATCTAAGAGAGTTGGAATTGATGAAGTTTTACGGAAATGCGAGCAATTTTAAGATTTTTTAGGTTTTTTGGACCTCAAACTTCGAAGCCCGTTTTACCCCACTTCCCTTTGTCGTAGAGGGCTCATATTTGGCATGAGTTCATCTCATGTATAGACAAACAAACGCTGAAAGTTTCATCCAAATCGGAGCACCTCGATACGACCTCTAGAACAAACCGAGCAGAATTTACAAATACTGCCTCTTAATACATTTTAAATGTAACAGTTTTTTTTTTTCAATACAAAAAAAATCACAAATCTACGTATTTTTGGAAAAAATACTCAAAATTGATTTTTTTTTTCACAATATGGGTATCAAATTATCGGTTTTTTATACCTTTCGAATGTAATAACAACATTTTTTGAAAATACTAAAAAAAATCACAAAACTACGTATTTACTAAAAATATACTCAAAGTTTCAGTTTTTTCCAATATGAGTATCAAATGATAGAGATTTTTTTCATACATTTCAAATATAGTATATATTTTATTTTAATACTGAAAATTTTCATGGATCTACATATTTTTGAAAAAAAAAACACTCAAAATTTCAGTTTTTACAATATGGCTTCGGACCCGAATGACTCTTGAGTTAAGTGGTCCTTCAACGCAAATAAATAAAAAACAATATGGCTATCAAACAATCGGGTTTTTTTCAAACATTTTGAAAGCTGAAACAAATTTATTTGAAAATAGTCAAATTTTTCGCAAAACTACGTATTTTCGCAATAATGCTCAAATTTCAGTTTTTCACAATAAAGTTTTTCAAATGGTCGAGATATTTTAATAAATTTCGAATGTTGTAACAATATTTTTTTTAAAATACTCGAATTTATCACAAAACTACGTATTTTATGAAAATACTCAAAATTTCAAAGTTTCAAAATTTATTACATTCGAAAATTTGTTACCCAACTGAAATTTTGAGTGTTTTTTTTTCGAAAATACGTAGAAAATACGTTTGTGAAAATTTTGAGTATTTTCAAAAAAAGGTTATTATTACATTCGAAATTTATGAAAACATTCTGATCATTTGATACCCATATTGTGAAAAACTGAAATTTTGAGCATGTTTTAGAAAATTCGTAGTTTAGTGAAAATTTGGAATATTTTCAAAAAATGTTGTTAATAGAACCCAAATGTATCAAAATTTCCCGATCATTTGATACCCATATTGCAAAAAACTGAAATTTTTGTATTTTCTTGAAAATACGTAGTTTTGTGAAAATGTTGAAAATTTTCAAAAAATGTTATCATTTCATTTGAAAAGTATAAAAAAAATCCAAAACATTTGATACCAATATTGCAAAAATTTAAATTAAACACGATCATTTGATGCCCATATAGCATTAACAAATATTTTGGGGTATTTTTAAAGTAAAAAAAATGCATTTTCAAAATACAGGAAAAAATACGTAATTTTGTGAAAATTATCATGTAACTATAATGACAATGGATGGCTGCCATCATCCCAATTCCATAACACTATAATTTGTTGATGTTTGCATGTTTTTTTCATTCGATTATAGCCAATGTCTCCCATATGGCCAAAATCACATAAGTTCTGTGCTTCAGTTATGCACGCCTCTTTTTTGCATACCCCATATGCGGTGCTAAACCGAGGCAAGACTGTATTCCTAAAAAAATAATTAAGTTTATAAATTCATGAATTTTTATTAACGATTTCATGAATAAAATTCATGAATTCATGACAAGTATCACGAAATTATGAATACAATTATTCACGAATTCATGACTCGAAATTCATGTTTTCTCGCATACTTTTTTCCGTATAAAGTCAGACTAAACCCTTATTATTTACATTTTCAATTGTAATGCTTGATTCGATTGTTTTTATATGTTTAATTATACTTTTTATATTATGCGCAGACAATTTTACCAAATTTTCATATTTTAAACTGAAAATCTGAAACTGAATAACCGATAATTTCAAAGATATCGCAAGTCGAAATGTGAGGGCTTGTTATATTACACTGAGAAAAATCATCTCACCAAATTCGAAAAATTAAAACGGCTTTATCTCAACAAACTTTACATTTATCCACTATTTAAAATATTTTTTGCTGGGCGGATGTTTTCCTGCATATTTTTTTTAATTGTATTTTTTGCATTTTTCGAAAAAAGAAATTCTTAAAATGCAAATAACTTTTAAAAAAGTGTACTGTACAAAACAAAACAAAAATAATATAAAATAATTTTTGATTGCAAAATTGATTTTCCATCTAATCTAAGGCCGCTGCAAATAATTTCCAATGTTTATGTCTTAGAATGAATGTTTATGTTTTAGAATGAATTTAAAAACACTTTTATCGTGGATTTCAAATGATCAATCTATGGCTTTTTTTACATTTTATTGCTATTTTTTTCTCCCCTCCCGACTTTGATCAGAGGGACATAAACTTCAAGAAATATTTGTATCGGCCTTAAAAAAAGAAGGAAAAAATACGTATTTTTTTAATTTTTATTTGAATTTGTAATTACCTGAAATAAAAATCCGCACGATTTTTTTGGTGACAAGTTTCATATTATTTTCTAATCTAATCTAATCTAATCTAATCTAATCAGACCCTAGCGCAGCCAATCTTTCGAAGGGATCCTGGAGAGTGCCTTAGGTTAGATGACGCCTAGCACTCTTCTTGTCATTTATTAACATTTGTAGTGCGCCATTGCATTGAAATGCATTGAAACATCACAAGCGTTAAAGCGGCCAGGCCTACTGCGTAAAGCCGTATCGCAGAGATGACTCGTAATTGGGTTGGGTTTGAGCACTGAGTGTTCGAACAGCAACACAATTCTGAATCGACAGGGGAGGAAGAAGCGTGGGGACACACCACCATACGCTCCGAGATTTTTGTTGTATTCGTTGGGAGCACAATGCTAAGAAGGTTTGGTACTCCGGAACCCTCTGGGATGGGACATTGTATTTCCACGAATGCCCTGGACACTATTTGCCGTGGTTATAGCGCCACAACTCGCTCTCTGTAACAGTATTCCTAATTCCAGTTCAAATTCACCAAGTCGTCATGGCCTAGTGGTTAGCATTTTTGCTTACCAACCCAAAGGACGGAGGATCGAACCCCGCCTCGAGCGACTTTGATTTTTCGTTCATATTCATCATTTCTAATTTCTGTGTTCTAATCTTTCTCGTTGGGAGCAGATGGGCATCGAACCCAGAACCATTCGCTTACAAAGCGAACACCGTAACCAGTCAGCCACGGCCGCTCCTGTGACAAGTTTCATATTATTTTGAAAAAAAATCTGAGATCTTCCAGTCAAGCTGGCCTTGCCAGACGCCGCAAACAAGATTTTGGTGGCAGCAACTTCTTATTTTTTTTTTTTTTTGTTGTGTTATAGTGTCAATTGAAGTCAAACATTAGGAAGCGTTTGTCTTGAAACGTCAAAAAGTGGCCTGTGAAAAGTTAGCACGATCACGAATATATATAACCTTTAAATAGAAACTTTTAAAGGAAATTAAAGAGCCGTAATTGGATGTAGGAACACACATGAATTTTACGCACTTTATGTTTCGCTCGATCGTTTAGTGAGCGGTAAATTACGCACGTTGCCAAAAAATCTTAATTACCCTTAAATGATCCCTTGCAAATCCCAACGTTTAAAGTCCATTCTATAGACATTGTTATGTCACCATCAACTCTCATCTTCCACCAAATTGACTGCCAGCACTAAAACAAAGCTCGTTTTATCACACCACAATAATCGTAAAACCCGCTTCTATCATTATCATTAGAGGCTTTAAATTGGCAGATTCCCAAGGTCGCATCGCCAAATACTTGCCGAGTCTTTCGACGACGTCGTCGTGATAATTTCACATTAAGAAAAGAACCGAAATTCGCAAATATGCCAAAATAGCACTTTCTGAAGCCGCGCACTTTAGTGTGCTAATTGAAGGCACAACTGGACAGCAAACTCCGGCACCTTATCTCGGGCTCACCTGCCATTCGTGTCTTCTCGGCGGCGGAGAGAACGTGCGAAATTTTCAAGTGGCTAAGTGGTTATCGCTGTTGTCGGCCAATAACCATAAAGTGTGCAGAAATGCATGACAGTGTTGCCATCATCCTGTCGCCGGTGCCCCCAAAAGTCTAGTCAGTTTCGGTGTCTTTTAGAGTGAGTGAGTTACACCAGGTGCAACCAGGGTAAGAGTGTCCTATTAGCATCACCGCTCTGTGATTAGCTGTTTATTTTTAAACCGTTGCAGTTGGGATAATTCAATTAGCCTGCGACAGGTTGATGGGTTCTCCGTTAACTCTGTTCACAGGTGGTGGTCCGCAAAGTGACACAAAGCTGCCATAATGGTCACGAGCGATAATTGGATTTTTGAGCTGCCGCGGCACGACAGCCTGGTCGGCGGCGTGGGTGTCATATCGACGTCGTCGTGCTATCTTGTCGCACCCGCCATTTTGACGTTCCGAGAAAAACGCGTTTTAATGTTTGACCTTGAATATTCAAAAACGAGAGCACGCAATGTAAACAATAACAAACACGTTTTGTTTGGCTCACCATTCTGTGCATTGTCCCGAAGTTTGGTTGAAGTTGGTTGCTAGAGTCCCGAGTTATAATTACAAATGTTTACGGTAGTCTAGCTTGTACGTGCGACAAACGCATCCTGACTTTCCTGGCCTGAAATCCCTTTGTCCTTTTGTCGCACTTACATCAATTTTCATGGAGTGACAAGATAGCACGACAAGATTAAAACTACTTTCATATGTAAAGTGACAAAAATGCACGGAGTTTTTTCGGTTTTTGTTGAATATCTCAGGATTGAAATCGAATTTTGGGGATCTGTGAATGTCAAAAGGTGAGGCATTGTGAGCTGCACAAAATGGCGTTCTTAACTCAATTTGGCCCAAAATGCACGTACGACAAGTTAGCACGATGGCGACGATATATTGGCGATTGGCTTTTTAGTGGGCAATGTTTGCCAAAATGAAATGAGCTGAAAAGTATTCGCACTACATTGTAAATTATTTACAATTGCGCAATTCTTTCACCCAAATGATTGTGACTGTGAGGTTCGTCGCTTAAAAGCGTTGAAGTCTCTTTGACCCCAGAATACTGAAATCCTTCGAAATATTAAAAGAATCAATCCAATTAAGATTCAATCAGATCAAAACAGTTTCGCATTAGACTAAATCAACAAAAAGCTCAATTCCCATGGCCCTATTTCTCTCAAACAGTCACACGAACGATCACGCGCGCTTGATTTGACCGCAAAATGCCGTCATCAGTATCGGGTATTATAGTTAATTTGAGCGGTCCATAATCCACCGCAACCCACAGCACGCCCGGACACACGCACCGCACGTTCTGGTAGCGCCCCGACTCAATTGATTTTTGATTAATCACACTTGGCCAGAGAGCCAACAGCACACGCGACACCCTTTACAGAGGGTAAAGGCATGCGCAGAAGGAGGGAGTTGGTCACGTTGGACGTTTAATAGTCTGCTGCCCTTTCTGGCAGCACTGCTTCGCGACTTCACTGTACAGAACAAAAATTGAACAGTGATTGGTGATTGATCACACGCGAAAGATTCGATTAGAACAAACTGCGGGCTGTTATTCGCACCGTTTCAAGTTTGTTACATTTTGTGATTTATGTTTTAAGAAAATTCCAAATTTGAGGGCCTCGGGGGTTAGGCACTACACAGTTAAAATTTTTGTACATTTAGAAGATATTTAATGATGTAATTTTACCTCAATTTAGACTGAAAAAGTGGCGTTACAACAAAAATGTGCTAAAATTACACATTTTCAGAGGTAAAATTACACATTTTTTATGGCATAAAAAATGTACCCCTTCCCAGATGTAATATTGTATTGATTTTTGCAGTTAAAGCACAGACATGAAAAACTAAAGAATAGTTTAGGTAACCTAACTTCTCTTCCTTTGGTGGCAAAGCGTAATTTTGTGTTTTTGTTGTGTTAGCATTTAAGAAAAAAAAAACTCTGGCATTCTTTTAAAAAGTTATGGACTGCCAAATGTAAGGATTCCGTTTATCTTGAAAGATTATACATTGGAAAAAAGCTCTAGAAATGATCTTGTATTTGCAGTTTCGGAAAGCATTCTTTTCCCAAGAACTCCCGGAAAATAGCGAATTCAACTCTTCCTGGGAAACGGCTCATTTTAGCGTGACGTAGTTTATGAATGAAGCATTAGGGAATTCAATTTATATATTTTTAGATAGACTTTGAACTTACGTGCATTCCTATCTAGAGTTTTACTTTTTTTGTTTAAAAAAGTTAAATACAAAAAAATATATTTAAAAAAATCAACAATTTGTTTTTTGAATTGTCTTCATAATAACCTATAGCTTTGCTGGAGCCACAAAATCGATCAGATATGTATTTTTTTGTAATATTTACATACCATTTCTATATAAACAGTAAAGTGTAACAAAAATGACTTATTTGCAGACATATAGGGGAAATATACCCTTTCTAATCAAACACCTATCTTCGTCATATGGAGAGTTTGATGCTCGATTAAAACTTCAAAAATACTATTTAGGCCATAAAGTCACCAGCAACAGCACCGCCTTAAGTAAGCATGCAAATTTATGCCATTTACTGGCCAAAAAGATCAAATTTAATGCACTTTTGATCATAATATCTATTTTTCGAGGACATTTTTCATCATTTTGTTGACACACCCATCCACACGCAAGAAAAGAGCTTAACTGCTTAACGAAAGTCGCCATCAATATCTTTTCACATGCGCTAACGTTTTCAAAGTGCTTAAGATATGCAATTGCTTCCAACAACCGGAAACATGTTCTTTTGCACATTAGTTAGTCACTCACTTGAAAAATAATCCCGAAACATGTAAATAATTAGCAAGCGCCATCAAAAAAACAAACGCACCAAGTCTTTTGACGATTGACTTTCGACGACCAATTCCAATCGAAGGCTGAAGAAAACCGAGAGAGAATCGTCTGATTAGAATACATTGGGAAAATATTTTTTTTAAATACTTGTAAAAGGAATAGAATAACTTTTGGTAAAAGTGAAAATAAATAGAAAAGTTTCACAAAAGTTGCTCTACTCGTGGGTGTACTTGGTTTTTGTGAATTTCAAGGAACACTCCAGATTTATTCTTTTTTTTTTTTTGTTTATTGTTTATTCGTCAAGCTTATGTAGACTACTTACAATTTTCTTACATACTAGATATTATTTCTATTGTACAGTTTTTTTCGTAGTTCCGGTTTAGACATGTCGAAATGTATGTACTGTGAATTTTCATTATAAAAGCGCATCATTTGATTTAATGGCGAATTTTTTAAATAATTTGTCGTGTATGCAGTTATTCTAAAAAGTGGTGAATTTCTAAGAGTACGGCTTGGTTCATGAATACTATTGCGTATTACTGAAAATAATGCTGCTGACTGTATGCGTTGAGAAATAATGTCGTTGATGAAAGAGAGCATGGCAAATTTACGACGTTCTTGTAATGATTGTATGTTTATGAGCATGCAGCGTGCTTCATACGATGGGAGAGGAAATGCAGTCCAGTTAAGTTTACGTAGTGCGTACAGTAAGAATTGTTTTTGGACAGATTCAATACGTGCTTGGTGTACGGCATAGTATGGATTCCAGACGATACTACAGTATTCCAAGAGTGGCCTGACATACGTTATATAGAGTAATTTAATAGTATACGGGTCCTGGAAGTTGAATGCAAAGCGCTTTATAAAGCCTAATGTACTTTTTGCCTTGTTTATTATTGTGTTATAGTGTTCTACAAAAGTTAGTTGTGAGTCTAGGATGACACCTAGATCACGTACTACTTTGCATTTTTCTACTGGTTGGTTTCCTAATAATACTGTTATGTTTGGTGTTTCATGTTTTCTGCTGAAGGCAATGGAATTACATTTCTTTACATTCAATTGGAGTAGGCTTTTACTACACCATGTGTAGAAAAGATTAATTTCGTTTTGGAATACATGACTGTCATTGGCATTTCCTATTTCCATATACAATTTCATGTCGTCTGCATATACAAGTACGTTAATTTTTTTAAGAATGAAGGAAATGTCGTTTACATACAAGATGAAAAGAAGAGGTCCTAGATGGGATCCTTGCGGAACCCCAGAGGTGACGTGAATTGATTCCGATTGTACATTTTGGAAGCGAACAATTTGTTCGCGCTTAGTCAAATATGACTTAAGCCATTCCAAATGATTCGGTTGAATTCCAATTTTCTGCAGTTTGAAGATTAATAATGGTATGTCGATTCTGTCAAATGCCTTACTAAAGTCTGTGTAAATTGCTTCTACGAAATTGCGATTATGCATTGCATTCAGTGTAAAATTTACAAATTCTAAAAGGTTGGTGCTAGTAGAGCGGCCTTTAAAAAAGCCGTTCTGTTTACATGTGATGCGGTTTTTTACTTGCTGAAAGATTTTTTCATTTATAATAGATTCGAAAAGTTTTGGAATGCAAGACAAAAGGGCAATTCCGCGATAATTACGTATGTCTGATTTTGGGCCTGACTTGAAAATAGGCACCAAAAAAGACTTTTTCCATGTTTGTGGGAATTTTCCTGTATTTATTGACATGTTGAAAAGATGATGCAGTGGATTTGTCAATTCTTCTGCAAGGTTCTTTAGGAATGCAGGTGCTATTCCGTCGGGTCCTGGTCCTTTTGATGAGTCTAAGTCCTTCAATGCCTGGCGTACTTCCGTTTCTGACAAAGAATTGACTGAGACGTCATTTGGAAATTCCGGTATATATGAAAAGTAGTCGCGGTCGCGGTCTTCTTCGGAAAATGAGGTGTATACTTCTTTGAAAAATTTTGAAAAAAGATTGCAAATTTCTTTTGAGTTACTGCCTACATTTTCGTCCTGTTGCATTTGCGATGGGAAGTTACTACTTTTGGATTTGGATTTTACGTAATTAAAGAAATTTTTCGGGCATGATTTGACTTCAGATTCGACTTTACTATTATATTCTTCGTTGGCAGAATTGAGTGCCGAAAAAAAATGGTCGGAAATATTCAGATAATTCAGAAGATTTGTGTCATTTGTATTGTTTCTGTATAGTTTGTAGGCTTTTTGTTTTCTATTTTTTTAATTTCTTAGTTGTGGAGTGAACCACACTGGGTATTTATTGCCTGTGTTATTACGTCGTCTTCTTCTAGTAGGTACGGTTTCAGATGTTATAGTGTTAATTTCCGTATAGAATTTTCCTACTAATTCGTCGATATTTCCTTCATTATTAAATAAATTTTGCCAGTCAATTGCAAGTAGTTTACGTTTGGCTTCTACAAAGTTTGTTTTATTGTATTCCAGGACTTCTTCATATTCCCAGTCAATGGGCAAAGTGTTTTTATGGACATAAATAGAATATTCAATTGCTGTATGGAAGACTTCATTCTTCCAAAGGGGGGTTACAGATTCTTGTACATGAAAGTCTTCAATACAGTTAGTGAATAAAAGGTCTAAAAATGAATTTCTTTGGTTTTTTACATGATTGATTTGGAAAAGTCCATAATTTGCAATATTGTCAAAGAGAAAATGCAAAGTTTCATTTTCCCCAATGACTGGGAGAAGAATTGCTTAATTTTCTTGGTCAGATATAAATTCGACTTTGCTTTGATTAAAGTCGCCATAAATGTGAAGTTTTACTTCCGGTTCCATTTTTGATGTTATGATTTCTACTGTTTTAAAGAATAGTTCATACGACTGTTTATTTGCATGGTCCGGCGGAAAGTATACTGATGCAAAAATGTGTACTTGGCCTGCAATAGTGGCTTTGGCCCAGACTTGTTCAAATTGAAAATGTTTTTCAGTTACAATTTCTTTTGGATTAAGTCTGGCATTTATGGCTAAGAGGACGCCGCCTCCTGACTTTTTCTGACTGAGATTTAAATTTCTATTGCCTAGGAATACAAAATAATTGTTTCCAAAAATTTCTTCAGGGTGGACGCTTTCGTCCCAGTTAGTTTCAGTTCCAAGAATAATGTCGAAAGAATGTGAGAGAATGTTTAAAGAAATTTCCTTCATTTTGCCTGGGCTTTTCATGCGATTGAAATTCTGACAATAAATTAGAATTTCATTCGCATTCTGTTGTTCCGTTGAAGAAATTTTTGGAGACATACTTAAATTATTAGTAGTACTTACTGCCTCTTGCGAGGGTGTCATTTCTTCTTCCGTGTTAGAAGGCGTCAATGCTTGTAAAAATTCGGCGATGTAGTCGGCAGGTAAAATTTGTTGGCGGCTTCGCGCGAATGCTGCAGGTATTGAAGTCTTCTAGTTGTTACATATTTCCTGTAGGTTTCCAGGTCGGTGAGGGTTTGCTTAGGTGAAATTCCAATTGTTGAGTTGTATTCCATGAAGATGTTCATAAGATGTTCAGGTTCAGAAGGCAGGCCATTGGATGCAAAAAAGACATGCATGCTGGTTACTGTTATTCCGTCTATGCAGACGTCCGGTTTTTGGTCCTTCAGATACGCCAAGTATAGTCTGAGATTGTCATAGACTTTAATTTCGCGGAGTCTGGCCAGCAGGAAACGGCCATCGCCGACTGCAGACTGTTCAGTTAGGCGTACTATGGGCGGCTTCATTGGGTCCAGACAGAACATACTGTCTGTTACTTCAGGAGTTTGTGATGACGTTTTTGCTGGCTGCGGCGTGGTGGCGTTTAGAGGTGGGACGATTGGCGTTTTTTCCTTCCGGTAGGGGTTGATGGTTTCCCCTTTTCGGAAGTTGATGAAGTTTGAATTCGATGTAGTTGGAGGTTGGCCAGAAAATTCGACCCTTGCCTGGTCTAGAAGTTCCTTGTCGGACAATTTGGTTGACGAATGAGTGAAAAAGTTGCTGCTACTTGCGTTGTCCTGGTCGAATTGATTGTCCTTTAAGTTAAAATGTGGCGTACTTGGGTTTCGGCCTGCGTCAGAGTTGCAGTTGGTCTGGTGCTGTTGCCGACGAAGATGTTGATGTGACTGTTGTTGCTGCAGGTGTTGCTGTTGCCGGCGTTGCTGATGATGTTGTTGTGATTGTTGTTGTTGCTGGTGCTGAATTTGTTGACGATGTTTTCGGTTGCGGCGACGTGCTTTTTCGGCTTCCTTTTCCTGAAGACGGCGAGTCCGCTGCCTGGCGTCGAAGTCGGTCCAGTCTGGCTTCCAAATTTTTTTGCTGCCGATAAGTCGCCAGCCAGATTCGATTTCCAGTACGGTTTGTTCGTTTAATTCTTCTGCCAGTGATTTTTGCCGGACTTCAATTTCATTGTCTTGCAGTTTATTGATGGATGAAGTGAGGGCCCTCACTTCATCGTGGACTGCTAAAATTATGTCCGAGGGGCATTTTTCTGCTGAGGCAATTGTTTTAATTATGTCATCCCGGTGGGATGACGTAATTTCCTGGATACGGCAGAATGATTCAGCGAGTTTTTGATTCTGGTCCGAGGTGGTGTCTTCAAATGCTTTTCTGACTTCGTTTAAGGGGAAGTCCATTGCCGGTGCCTGTGTTAATACTGCCGAAAGTATTCGACTTGCGATTTCTGCAGATTTCTTAATTTCTTCCTGCAGGCCTATGATTTTATTATGCAGTTCATTAAGGGCTTCTTGGTTTGTCTTGTCATTGGTCTTGATGTGAGTCAAGATCATATGACTGCCTTCTAAATGATGCTGCATTATTTTTCTAATGTCGATTTCCATATGTAGGTTATTTCGACAAAGGCTGCATATAGGAAGTACATGTAGTTGCAAGTCGTCTTCGGAGCCACGCTTGACCCCAATACAGGCTGCGTGAAATTTTCGATTACAAATGCCCGTACAGTTCCAGAGGTATTGTTGGTCGAAGGGTGAAGAGCACGTCGGCACATAGCACTGCATTTTGCTTTCGTTTGTTAATAAGTGCACACGCGACGCGCGACAAAAAAAAATAAATATGTTTACGTTTACGTTTGTGGACTGGGTCAGTGAAGGTAAATAAAAATAAAGTGTAGAGCGAATTAAAAAACGCGTCCGTCCGGTAAAAAGACTCAACTGCAATTATCCAGCATCATTCAAAAACGACCGCTTATTAGGCTTAAAATGGGTATACAGTATGTAAAAAAAGTATCTACACCCCTTGAGCACTATGCACATATTGTGATGAAACATCTAAAAAATTTAAATTTTGACAGAAACCTAGTATTACGTTTTGTTCAGAAACTCATGCCGAACATTTTACTACAAAAAGCTCATGAAAAGATGATTTCCATGAAAAAAATTATAACTAATACTATAACAAAAATCAAAAAAAGTTTGTACACCTCTCGATAAATTAATATAAATAAAGTTATTTGATGACAAATCACCATAAATTCAGTCTCCCAACTCCAAATAGGCCCCTCACTGTCTCTGCTGGCACCTTTCTGCAGGTTTATGTTTCGATAACGGATATCCATCGGTATGGCATGCTTCGCAGGTATGTTTGCCTCGAGCAAATCGATTATGTTTGACCCTCGATCAGGGTGTTTAACCCAAACAACTCAGCGCATAGCTCAATCTCGGACCGGTCGCTGTTCAAACATTTGAACAAATTATAACGCCGATTTAAGGTTATTTTGATCTTATTTTCAGCCGTTAAAACTATAAAAATTTCAAAATTCCTCTACTTGATCCGTTTTCCAAGGTCTCACGATCTGTGGCCCGCAACCAGAAGTAAGCCAATTTTCCAATCAACCACCCTGTCAAGAATGTTGCAAACCCCTTGCGGCAAGCGTGGAAGTGGCCTGCGATTTAGGGGGTGTCTCTGTGGGACCACACTTCTCACTTAACTGCGCCCAATTGCACAACCCTTATGGTTTGGTGTGGCTTATGACCAGATGCTAAGAACGCTGACCTAGGCTTGCACTTGCCTAGTTAGCGACTGTTAGCACTTAATCACTCTATTAAAGCCCCGAGAAAGAGGCTTTCGGCTGGCTGCGTGCAAAAATTAAAATGTTTTCTTGCGCGATAATTACGCGTAGACCTTTTTTTTGCACTTCTCACTAAGTACATTGCAGTTTCGCCGTTGACGGTCACTTTGAACTCACGCGAGGAAGGGGGTCTAGAGCTGCAAGGGCTTTAGTACACAACTCTATAAAAAAACGGTTTTATCTGGACACATATTTGAGCATGTTGCCACACACATTGAAGTGCATGTTTTGTGAGATAATTTTTTTTCTTCATCCAGTAAAAGGTCACACACAGTATGTTGAATTTAGTCATTGGGCAGGGGCAGCTAGTTTTGTGGAATTTTAATAAACTGCGCCGCGATTTGGAGCGGCATTTGTGATCGAGTTCGAACTGCATTCTTTTTGAGAGGGCGCTTTTTTTTTTATTTCTGCAGCCTCCTGGACAATTGAGCACACGCGATTAAAGTTAAATGTCGCGTTGATAACGAAAGTCGTGTCTCGTGTGTTCCGCTTGAACCACTTGACTGGCGTTTTACGGCGATATGATGTATACGCCATTATGGACATTTTCAATTTTATTGTACAGTCTGATAAAGAATATTAAAAGCTACCTCCTGACGAAAGAATTTTTCAAAAAAGTGCTCTGGGGCCCATTTTATTAAGCAAACAAACAATGATGTATACGCCAATTTTACTCATCATGATGTATGTACATTGTATACATTGAGAATTGATAGAAGTCAAATTCAATACTGTTTGAATGTTGATTTGAGGTTTTGGGACCAAATCAAGACTGGCCAATATTTTATTACATTATTTCGATTTAATTCTTAAGGGGACGTCCATTAGGCATCATCCATAAAGTACGTCACGTTCTGAGGGAAGAGGGGGGTTTTGAGAAAGCGTGACGTTGCGTGTTAAAAGCATAGGGAAATCGTGACAAAGGGGGGTGGAGTAAATTTTGGCTGATTTTAATGTGACGTACTTAATGGATGACACCTTATCCACATCCACGTAGAGACTTTTTTGAAAATTCTAGACCCACCCACCTCCCTTGCTGACAATTGTTCATGCAAAAAATGTGTTTATGGAGCATAGACAATCGCTAAGGGAGCGTTCTTTTATTACGTAACGCAAAAAAATCGGATTTTTAGACCCACCCTCGTAACAAAATTTCCATACAAATTTTAAAAATTTTGTATGGAGCATAATACGACCTCGACCTCCTCCCAACTACGTTACGTAGTAAAAGAACGCTCCCTAATACCTTCCCCCCCTTAAAGTATCCACGTGGACAATGCATTACGGGATCCACTCAGCTATCAAAATAGCTGGCACAAAAATAAAGCCAGCTTTGATCGCTTTGATCGAGCAATGTATACATACATCATTGGGCAGGAAAAGTAGTGATTTTTTATTGCTATTTTTTCGGCCAAATGATGTTTGTGGTTTAAAATCGTAGAGAATAGGAAAAAAACAGAAATTTTGTAGGAACCACATTTTTATTGTACTTTTTAACAGTTTCTACAGAGCAGACCTCAAATTAGTCATTTTAAATTAAAAAAATGAACAAAAACAGAATATCGTGTCTACAGCAAAATCACCTCAATGGCGTATACATTATATCGCCGTAAAACGGCAGTTGAGTTGTGTTGCGAAATCGAGCTACGATGTATTACAACTAAGAAGGACTTGTAGACAATCACTGCCGGTGTCATTGGACGAGATTGAGTTTTCACGTTCGATTTAGAAGTTTTTTCCTTCAGTTTTGGTAAATTGTGTCAGTCAGTTCATTTAGCCCGTAATTTTCACCAGACGATACCTCGAAAACTATTGGTTCGTTTTTCAATGTAAACAAAAATGAAATTTTATGAAATTTTCTAATCTTTTAAATAAACATCACTTCTAAATTTTAATACATGGTTTAAAATATTTAATGAGAAAAATTACACAGAAAAAAATAATGTGAATTTGGAAGCTGTAATTTTGGAAGGTTGAATATTACCTCTTTTATGATGTAATTTTACCTCAGTTTAGACTGAAAAAGTGACATTACACCAGAAAAGTGGTAAAATTAAACATTTCCAGAGGTAAAATTACACCTTTTTTCTGACATAAAAGATGTACCCCTTCCCAGATGTAATATTACCATGATTTTTTTTTCTGTGTATCTCTTTGTTGACTTTTTCCAATTTTCTGCATGATTTTAAAATTTTGAAAAGAAATATTGACGTACGTTTGCAAATTCGATCCGATATTTAAAAATAAATTTAAAAAAGATTGCATGGCTCATGTCTCATGTGCAACGTAATAACAAAATCGAATATTTTTTGACTTACCTTTTTGAAGAAAAATCTTACTAATAACCTAAAACTTTACCAAAGACACCAAATCGATCAGGAAATTTTTTCTCAAGCTTCAGAATCTCATACATTTACATTCCCACTTTTTAATAAGCAGCATTATATGGAGGCTTGTATTGAAAAAAATATGCAAAATGACTTATTTAAACCTAGGAAACACAATAATGAAACGAAAAAAGGAAAAGTCCGTTTGTGAAAACGGAGAGAAATACAATATTAAAGGAACAGCATCTAATTCCAGAGTGCCTCTAATGTTGGCAGGTCAGATCTTTGACATTCAATTAAAGCTAATTAAAAGCGTTTTAAACTGAAATCGAGTGATAAATAGCTCAATAAGAAGTGAGCAAGCAAGTTTCTATCAAAAGTTTGGCAAAATAAGTTTTTTAAATAGTGATAATCAGCAAATAGGATGGAGTTAGGAGCGAGTGCTTAACCTGCCAAACATACGAGAATTTCCCTTATAAATAAAACTCTAACAAAAAATAATATGTTATACAAGTTTTAATTGTGTCCTTCAACTTTTGTAGAGATTACCAATTACCTAAGTCCATATTTTTAAAGATACTATAGAGATTGAGTGACATCAAGTTAGTATAAATTTGTTACGGTTTTTTTTTATAAAAAAAGTTTTTTCAATAAAATTTAAATGATAAACAATCATAATAACTGTATAATTCGCCAAAAGCTTCTATTTTGCTTGCAGAATTCATTGTAATAATTTGGAGTTTATTTTTTAGAATGTTTGCTAAAAAATAAAAAATGTTTACTGAAAAACAATCCTGCAACATAGACATCAAAATCTCAAATAAATCAATTAAATGTGTTCGCTCTAAGGAGTTTTGAAGATGTGCTCATAATTTAAAAAAACAAATCATAAACTCATTGAAAAACAAAATCTTTAAAAACTGCTTGTGTCTGAAAGAATGCAAAAACTTATTTAAATTGTTATTTAATAGAACGCACAAACCTCAAACAAATAGTCATCAAAAATCATTTACTGTTTAAGAAACATAAAAAAGGAAAAAAAAATCATATTTGAAAGAATGAAAAAACACACAAAAATAATTAAAATGTTACCGACTCTAATCCTTAAAAAATCAATTATATTTCAAAGATCTGCTAATGTTCGAAAGTATGCAAACATCATTTTTAATACATTTTATATCATCCGATTAAAAAAAACGCAAAATTCATAAAAATAATAATTTGAAACTAAACCATTGAAAAAACTATCAATAAATTTTAGTTAAGTTTTTTTACCATTTTATGTAAAAAAGCGATTTTTTTAAACAAACAAACCAATTTGTTTTAAATATGTGTAACGTGTTTAACGATTAATGTTTAAAGTTACCAAATATCTCTTGATTTTTATAATAACTTGGTCAAGAATACGACTTCAAAAGGAAGTAAAAAATATATTTTACTCAAAAAGACAAACACATATGGGTCATTCCATCTCAACTGTGCACGAAAAAGTGCAAATTTGAAAATTACCCTCTCCGATCCTGCTCAAATTTGGCTGAGCTGTTGATACTATCAAAACATGCAAGAATCCCGAATTTCATCCAAATCGGACAACCCCCTCCATTTTTGTACCTCCCCAAAAAATTGACTTTTTGGCGATTTTTGGCCAAACCTCCTAGTTTCAAACGGCGATAGCGTAAGAACCACAAATCTCAGAAGGTCGTTCTTGGACTCAATTTTGAAGGAAATCGGACGTAGAATCCATTTCCGTGATCATAATGTTGATTAATTTATTTTTTCTACCTGTATTGCGCAATTGAAAACATTAAACGGCCGTATCTCAAAACACCCCAACTTATTTTTTTTATTTGACCTGGCCATTTATTGAAATAATATTTCATCATAAATAATCTTCATCAAATTGAGCAAAAATTAACTGTATAATACTGTAGGAAACTGAAGTTTAATCGCAAATGTTTATCTGCTCAAAAAAATTAATGAAGTGGAGCAAAATAGTGACATTCAGCAAAAACCCCAAAACCTGCTTTATTATTATTATTATTATAGTTTATTATTGACACTTTACCATAATTCTGATTTATGGTTTAGATTGATCATATTAAATCAATTTTTATATAGTGAGCCAGCTCCATTTCATTAAAATATGATTTTGGTCAAGGTACATTTAATTAAAAAAATCCTTATACGTGAGGACAGCAGCCGTATTGTGTTCCAAGAATCCAAGAATGATAGATGAAAAAAAAAACACTGTTGTTCGGACGGTGTCGAAATCATCGCAACTAAATTTGGAGAATTAGCCGCTTTGCAGCAGATCAAACTTTGTGATTTTCTTACATTTTTCAGTTTTATACATTCCAGAAATCCTTTTCCTACTCTTTGTGATCGTCCTTCACTAGAGTACAACGTATCAACAAATTTTATTCATTTTAATTCATATTTTTACTCAATAATGTATCGTGCACTTATTTTTCAGTGTTACTAACAAGATTAATTCTCGGGTGAGTTTTTAAAAAGCCGTAAGAGCCATTGTGACCTCTGACACTAATTTTCGTTTTTCTAGAAAATGAAACAAAATTTCATTTATTTTAAGTTTGGGGCACTTGAAGGACGTGTAGATGAACAATCTCGAGCATTTTGATATTGGTTTTTCGTAAGTAGGTCGAATACCGATGCAAAAAGGACTTTGTTTAACAATGGCTCTTACGGCTTTTTGAAAACTAATCCGAGAATTGCATTTTCCTCTCGCTCCGTCGGAATCCAATTCTGCCCTTTACTGTGTGTCGTCATTGCTCTGTCCAGTGGGTTAACACAGAATTTCACTTCATTAATTTTTTTGAGCAGATAAACATTTGCAATTAAACTTCAGTTTCAGTTAAATTTTGCTCAATTTGATGAAGATTATTTATGATGAAATATTATTTCAATAAATGGCCAGGTAGCAGTTATTGATCAGCCCGCCTGTGTGCTTCTAGCAGATGCGGCGAATGAAGCTGATGCAGGTAATCTCGAAAACACAAAACTTTAAAATTCGATATCTCTGGAACGAAACATATTCATTTCTGTCGATAGGTGATTCTTATGTAAAATTGGCCGGGGAACACGATAGTGAGGTCAAATAAAAAAAATAAGTTGGGGTGTTTTGAGATACGGCCGTTTAAAGTTTTCAATTGCGCAATACAGGTAGAAAAAATAAATTAATCAACATTTTGATCACGGAAATGGATTCTACGTCCAATTTCCTTCAAAATTGAGTCTAAGACCGACCTTCTGAGATTTGTGGTTCCTGAGCTATCGCCGTTTGAAACTAGGAGGTTTGGCCAAAAATCGCCAAAAAGTCGATTTTTTGGGGAGGTACAAAATTGGAGGGGGTGGTCCGATTTGGATGAAATTCGGGATTCTTGCATGTTTTGATAGTATCAACAGCTCTGCCAAATTTGAGCAGGATCGGAGAGGGTAATTTTCAAATGCTGTTCCGCTTCAGATGGAATGACCCATATATATGACACATATATTATGAAAAAAACCAAAGTGTTCGGATCGGGCTCAAAAATTTTCCCTGGCCGAAATAATTAGACCCGTATTTTTTTGTTTGGCCATTAGGGTGACCTACGCCGTATTAGGGTGGTCTAAAAAATGGCAATTTTCGTCGATTTTCGCAAAACCATTTCTTTTTTGAAAAATCATAACTCCTCGCCATTTCAACCGATTTCAATTGTCTTATACACAAATGAAAGGTGATAATTTGGCCTTTAATAGAAAAATAATGAGAAGTTTCAAAAATCTAGCCTAACATATGAAATGGACGTATGAAACATTAAAATGCCATTTTGACGGTGTCTGGACAAAAGAGCCTATGTCTGGAAATATTTTTTTCGGATTCCCCGGACATTTTTACATAACATTTATGACGAAATCGGCAACAAATTAACTTTTTTCACTACAACTGCGATAACTTTTAAATTTCAGCGATGACCTATACATGTCTGGGTACTAAAAGTTGCGTCTTTTAATTACGAAAATTTTGGAACCCAAACATGTATACTGCCCCTGATCGCATAAATGTCCCATATGCATTTTTATCGATTTCGAGTTTTTAATGCAGTTTGGTTCAAAATCGTGTGCTCTTTCAAAAGAGCCTATAACATCCAGTACTTTGTCCTAGAAATCGGGAGGAAATCCAGTTTTTTCGCGAAAACTTAACACGTAGCCTTATGTATGGGACAAACTTGAAATGCGTTTTTCTCAGCTTGCTGTTTTTGCATATGGGACATTTATGCGAACATGGGCAGTATAGCTGAAATTTTAAAGTTATCGCAGTTTTAGTGAAAAAAGTTGATTTTTTGCCGATTTTGCCGAATGACGACATTGTCCGGTTTTTGCGCGCGGCGCGTCGGAGACACGAATTTTATTTTCAAAAAATCATATCTCGGAATGAACTCCTCCCATTTTTAAGTATATTATGTAAAAATGTCCGGGGAATCCGATAAAAATATGTTCAGATATAGGCTCTTTGGTCTGGACACCGTCACAACGGCATTTTAATGTTTCATACGTCTTTTTCATATGTCTGGCTAGATTTTTGAAACTTCTTATTACTTTTCTTTGAAAGGCCAACTATCACCTTTCATTTGCGTATAAGACAATTGAAATCGTTTGAAATGGCGAAGAGTTATGATTTTTCGAAAAAAGTGTTTTTTTTTTAAATCGACGGAAATTGCCATTTTTCAAACCACCCTAACACGGTGTGGGTCACCCTAATGGCCAAACAAAAAAATACAGGTCTAATTATTTCGGCCAGGGAACCCCCAGAAATGTTTTGAGCCCGATCCGAGCACTTTGGTATTTTTCTATGCTGTTTTCGTGGGGAATTGCTGTAATCAAAAGACCTTTCAAACTAGTCAAAAATGTGTTGATCTGGCAACCCTATCTCAAGTTTTTAAAACTTAAGAGAGCGTTGCCCTCCCTTAGTTATATTTTTATGTTCTTTTTTGAAGCAAGATTTCAACCGACCTATTGTTGGATAGGTCATTGAAATTGTTTTAAAACGAATCTAAAATTTTGCAAAACTGGTAACCTTGTTTAAGTTAGGGACCATCCATAAACCACGTGGACATTTTTTTGGGAATCTATTACCCCCCCCCCTTCGTGGACAATTGTCCATACAAAAAAAATCTTATTTGTATGGGTCGTGGACAATCGCCATACCCCCCCCCCCCCCTAAGGTGTCCACGTGGTTTATGGATGGTCCCTTATAGGTATTTATGTATTTTTTATGTTTTTGAGTTATGTTTAAAAACGTCCAAAAATCTCCAATTCATTACTTCCAGCACCATCCATAATTTCTAAACCTTTGCAAAAGATCACTATAATGATGGCAAATTGACGCTCCTAAATGACCACCTTCTCATTGACCAATTTGAACTCTCAAAAACCCTCCGCCAGAAACCGCAGCCCCCATTTAGGCAGAGTAGCCCCATTTAGCCAATATTAATCACTTCACACCTGGGCCGTCCTTTGCATTGTGAAGGCCCGCCGGGTGCACTTTTCACCGATCTCATTCAGCGGTCCATGACGCCCCTAATAAAAAGCCATTTCTTCAAAGGGAAGCAAACACCCCTCCGGCCGATAAATATTCGTGGAGTAAAGGTCTCAAATTAAAATATTGCCGTGCGGTCAAAAATAAAAGAGTTGGGCAGCACAAAATAAAAAGAAACACCGTCGGACATCCCACATAAGCAGCGTAAAAAAAAGTTTTTGCGCCGATTTACAACATCCTGGGCACATGCCTAAAAGAGAGCAAAAAAGCTCAATGACGCAAAACGAGCAGCTGGGGATTGTAAAAAATGTCGATCAGTTAGTGAAATAAAACGCTAATGTACTACTTTACACGCCATTATTCAAATTTGTATGATCGACTGCCGGTTGATTCATGCTACAAGCGGGGTGTTATTGTCCCGGTATGAATGGGGTGAATTAGTTCAGAGATATTTGGCAATTGCTGAACACATTTTTAAACTTTAAAGCCAATAACTTTTCCTTGTCCCTATCAACCCTTTTCAACCCCCTCGTCGAAGGCCATAAACTAATTTTGCCACCCCCAACGCCGCCACAACGCCCCCGCAACATAAAATTATTTTGCCTAATGGTCACGACACGCGGCCAGAACGTGAACTGCAACGGTTCGCGTTCTGAAAAGTCACGAGATTATTAAATGTAAACAACCACACCCAAGCCAAGGGGTCGGCCGGTCGGCCGGTGTGATTTGTTCTGGTCATTGAGCCGCCAAGAACATTCACCAAAGTTTTGGTTCCCATGATTGGAGTTTGGGCAGGAGAGATCATTAGAAAGGAGATAAAAATGGTTTGAAAAGAATTTGTTATTTTATTGTTTGAAACAGTCGGACTAATCGAACACAGATTTTGCAATCAAAGTCTGTTTTATAAAAAATAAATTCAACGTAAAGAATTGCTCAATTAATATGGTTAACAGATTAACAAAATAACCATTATGTAACATAAATCACAAAAAATCATCGTTATCATATCGACCTTGCAACCTCTTTCGGCAGGTGAGCAAAAATTTGCCGCAAGCAATGCTGTCAATTTGAAGACTTTTTAAGTGCTTTTCTGGGCACCTTAAAAGTGAAAGGAAACCGAATTGTAGCCCATCCAACGGGGACTTCACCCAAAGTGCACAGAAGTCACTGTGCTAATTAGCACCAACAAAGCTGGTGCTTGATTTGAAGGCGCGATTATCGACGATAAAGTGATTTTTTTTTTGTTGGAGTAATTTCAGATTTCAAAATCGCTGTCAACTCAACGACTCATCTGCCACCGTATTGGGGCGCAGAAAGGGAGACCATAATTTGCTGGATGAAAAAAGAGCTGCCCTCGAGGGGTGATTTGGTCGAACAAAGTAAAAACGACTTGACGGTCCCTCGAGGGAGCTTAGCATGAAGAATTACGGAAGTGTTAAAAATTATGGGCTGCTCTGGGCGCTGTAGAAATGTCTTTTTAATGTGAGCCATTATTTTGTCATCAATTTGAACTGTGGGTAGGTTACGTTGTAGGAATGTTGGCAAAAAATTAACGAGTCTTGAAATACAATAAATAAATAATAATAAAATTTAATCCACTAATTAAAACTTTTATGACTTAATCCTAAGGCTACTAGCTGTTTAAGGAGTTTTTTTGCGCATATGCAGCATAACTTTCAATTAATCTTGTCCTAAATAAAATAATTGCTATTGAAATTGAATAATTGTCCAACTTCAATGCAGAAGAGTTTGAATGTAATCAAAGATCCAAACACTAAGACCTAGTTTTCCTGCAAAAAGGTTACTTCAAAGCCCATACTCTAGCTCGACCTTGCACGACCACCGTCCGGTTGGCGTGTCCAATTCCCCCGGACTACGAGGGAGGTCCCCTCATTATTTCCGCGTGCCTTAACGCCAACGCCACCACCAAGATCCGCCAAATCATCGTGATTTAATTGAATTTCCAACATCCACGCCAGCAGGGGGGAACGGCTGAGCTTTAGAAGTTTGATTTCGTTGGCGGTGGCCGGAATTATGCATATGGCGATTGTGTAACCCCAAAGACGGTGGTCGTGCCGAAGCAAATGTCATCCAGAACAACACCGCGCGGTACTCAATGAGAGGGCGGCGGCGTGTCTTTGACCAAGGCTTAGTTCCGACCGATTCTTGGCCGATCTTGCCACCGGCCATTGTTCCAAGTTCTCATTAAAAAGCAACTCCGCAGTTTGAAGTAGCGGCACACGTCCGAAAATTCAATGCAATCTCGGAAAAATAGGAAACAACCATTATTTTCCCATTACATCCGAGTCAGAATCGACTCCGAGCGTGGCAAATTGGCGTGATATCGCAAAGCTATGTGTTGAGGTACTGTTGAAGTTTCATGGCCCAGGATACTTGGAAGTTGCAAAATTTGGATGCAATGTTTTCGTGCACGCGAGCAAATCAAACAGAATAATAATCAAAACCAAAAAAAAGACCAAATGGGAATTGTTTTGAGAACAGCACCAGATTGTTTGCATTGAGAATAAAACTATAGAACATTAAACACATTAGACAGTAAAAAATTGTTTAAATTTGAAAGCTATAATTTTGGTAGTTTGAATATTACCTCTTTTATGATGTAATTTTACCTCAATTTAGACTGAAAAAACGTCATTACACCAGAATAGTGATAAAATTACACATTTTCAGAGGTAAAATTACACATTTTTTCTGACATAAAAGATGTACCCCTTCCCAGATGTAATATTACCATGACTTTTTATTTTCTGTGTATATCATTGGACGCAACGCTTGCTTAGAGCATATCCTAGACCTTATATCTTCCCAATACCCATCCAACTCTAAGCGAAATTTAATCTGGGATACCGTGGAAATCTTTCCTTATCTCCTTAAAATCAAATTTTCGGTGGCAATATCTTGAAAACGGAGCCCTTTATCAAAAATTCTGTAAAGTACATACTTTTCGATTGCAAATTCAATTTTACATAAAAAATTGAGGTCAATTTTTTTTTTGTGTAAAATTGTTCGGGGTACACGATGGTGATTAAATAAAATACACCCAGAACTGGACATCGGCATACGAGAGGATAAAGAGCACGATTCGATAGTAAAATGGTACTGTGTGCGCACTGAGAGGATAAATCCCGAAACTACCGAGAGTACTTTACTCATGGGTTCATCTTCAAAAAAAAGTTCATCTATCAAAAAAAAAAGTACCGGTACCGAGACTCGAACCAAAGACCTTCGGCATATTGAACCGTGCCTTTGCCGTATGGGCCACCATGGTTCGGTGGCGGTCATTTGTCCATATAAATTTTCTGTTTTTAATCACTTGCATGGCAATATCTCAGCAACTATGGGTCGTTTCAACAAAGTTCAAAAAGCAAAATATAGAGAATTTTCTCAGCTTTTCAAAAATATTTTTTTCAAGGGTAGGCAAACATGGGACCAAATTTTAAAAAATGAATAACTGCGACTCTTTTGAAAAAAAGTTACCTAAAAATGGCTATAACTTGAAAAGGTGCACTTTATCAAAATTTCACCGAAAAAATCAGTGTTGATTCAAAAAATCATAACTCGGTCAAAGATTTTTTGACCATTTTGGAAATTTCTGAAAAGTTTTCATTTGATGTCCTCTAAAAGATAACATAAAATAAAATAAAAATAAAAAAACGTTACTTAATCCACCCTTAGGTGGTTGGTGCCTTCCTCTCATTCAAAGGGTAATGCTATCCAAAATAGACACGCTCGTGGGAAGGTCTTTAAATTACCTATCCAAAGATAGGTCACATGATATATTTGGAATACGTTTTCATTCATTCAGACATTTGCTCAGAATTCGATTCTGAGTCGATAGGTATACATGAAGGTGGGTCTAGGAGATCTAATTGAGAAGTTCAGTTTTCGAGTGATTTTATAGCCTTTCCTCAGTAAGGTGAGGAAGGCAAAAAGTGCAAATCAAGTTTTAGTGACAAAAAGTTAAAATAAAAATCACCAATTTTTTTTAACGTGTACCTACAACTGCCGAAGACACCAAATCGATAAAAAAATTCCTTCAAAAGTTACAGATTTTTGAATTTTCACATATCTTTTTTGTATGAATAGCTGCCAAATTTGTATGGAAAATTATATGGACAAACTTATGATGCAAAATGGTTTCTTCGGGCATACCAAAGGCACCAAAAAAGTTTTAGCCGGATTAAAAAATACAAAAAATAAAATTAAAGAAAAATACCGATTCCATAGAGTACTGCTGATATGTTTGGTACAGAAATAAATTCAATTTGAAATAAGATTCTATTTTATTTTGTTATTTTGAAACCCTACCCGAAACCGACGTCCATTATTTCAACAATGCTATTGCGGGGAATCGGATAACCTCTTTTCAGCAGAGTGGACCAGTTTTACTTGGTAACTAACAGCTAAAAGCTAATGTTTATTATTAATTCATCGTTCATAATATTGTTATAGGTTTAACTTACATTTGGTTTCCTGATTTGCCTTTTGATTAACCAACTACGTTCGCGATTCCAACTGCAGAAACTGTAGGTAAGTAATTTCCTAATTTAGCTTAATTCATTTTGCTTTTCTAACCTAACATTTGTAAACAAATACTAACTTGATCTTTTCTCTAGTTCCAGGACTTTTCCCTGCCCGACTGGACGACTTCGCCGTTCTCCTTTGCCGAACTTCTTCAGCCTCCGCTCACAACACGGTCGAAAACTAGCTTAATTTCAATAATTAGACTAAATTCTCACCATCGCGTTACAAATTACCTTCGAACAAGAAATCTACCTTCGCCTTCTTCTCCGTTTGCAATGTTTACATTTGCTCATCCCACCCTGTCAGTCATACTACTCATAGCATGCCTGACCGTTACCCACTTTTGGGTTCGGTCCGTACGAGGGGTGTTCGTACGAGGTATTTCAACCGGGCGCGACGTCTCAACATACCCCGACCCGTTAAGATGGTCCGGCACTTCCGGTCCAGGCTTACACGCCTAATCCCAAAGCGCGCTCGTTGTGCAGCTCGTGGAATCCGTTCCACTCTTTCCGATACCGACTCCATGAACACATCCACAGGAAAATGCACCCACAGCTCATGCAGCAAGTCATCGTCCTGCCCCTCGAAGATCTGGATCCTACTTGGCCATTCCGCTGGCGCAAGCTTCCATGTGCAGCTCCTCCGGAGTCTCTCGTTCTCCGCCATCTGCTGCGACCCGTCACAACAAAATGCGTAAATCGTTGCCAAACTGTTGTTCTTGCGAGTGCCGTATTCCTTCGCCTTCGACACGTTCCTACCTTGCGTAGGGTCAATCACCTCCGGCTCTAAAGCAGCTTCTTCTTCTTCCAGCGTCCGTAATCCTAACTGCTGCTGATCCGATTCCGGCACGTACTCGTACTTTTGCTTACAGCGTCGATGCAGCAACTTTTCGTACCAGTCCCACACCGTGCTGCCACGACCTGCTACAGGCCCTATCTTTCTCCATCCATCGGTGTACCTCCACCCAACTGTTCCGCGCCACGGATTGCTTCGACGAGTTTTTGTTGTGAGTGACGCTGGTTTCCTACCCATCATCAACCACCGCTCTTTCAGCAGCAAACTCCTTTCGCGCTCATCCGTGCGCACGATCAGCTTCTTCTTTTTCGCTTTCAACCAGACCACCTTCTTCGCTGCACCTGAATATCCACACCTTCGACTGGTGTCGACAAACGCGCTGTCGATCTGTGTCTGGCCAAAGCGATTGATTTCTTCCTTCACTGTCGTTCCACAGCTCAGAAGTTGCCTAGATCCTTTTTCGGTCGTCGTGAGTCTGTCTTCTCCGGAATCTTGCAACGCATTGCTCTGCAACGGCTGACACGTAGGCTTCTGTGGAAGTTGTCGCTTCTGGTCTACAGCTTGTTGCCCTGAAGAAGTCCTCTGTAGTAGCGTTCCTTTTCCTTGCCCTACGAGTTCTTCTTCCTTCAACTTTAGCCGCCCTGATTTCAACCGAAACTCGTCCACATCCTCATCATGTCCGTCCAGCAATATGCACGATTCCGCTTGTTCCGGACAGCAGGAGTCTTTTGGATTTTGCAGTGAAGCGTCCTGATAAACCAGATCATTCGCAAATGAATTCCCGGAAATGCCATTCGGGAAAATTGGTATCTCAGCAGGTAGAGCGTTTGGGGAAGATTCAAGTTTGAGTCCACTTCCAGATCCTGGTTGTACTGTCGCTTCTAACCAGTGAACTTCCAACGGGAGCTCCTCAGAATCGAAATGTCGAGAAAAACCGGCCAACGCGCGATCTGAACCAAATTTGCCAGCTGGTAGCTCCGTATCGTCCACCCCAGCGCATGATTCTGATGCCGTCACGAAAAGTTTTTCCGAAACAACGTTCATCGTCTCCGTCAGTTTCACCATCGTACTGCCGACCTCGTACCCTCGTACCCGCTCTCGCAACTCATCCTTCCTGCTCTCCTCTTCCTGCTCCTCTTCTGCCTTGGTACTGTTCCCGACCACACCTTCGTAGCGCATCTCCCACCTCATCTGCAACTTTCTGCGATCCTGCTCAATCTGAGCCTGCAAATCGTTGAGCTCCTGCCGCTTCTTGAGCAAAGCTTCCTGCACAGCCAGTTTCTGCTGTCGTAGTCTAGCCAGACGTCCGCTGGAGCTTATGTTGGTCACACCAGGGTTTTCCTTGGGAAGTTGATGTCCGCCCGGGCCCGCCGGAGGCTGCTCTGATCGCTCGTCTTCAACGCATTTGACGATCAACCCCGACCGGTATAGATAGTCATCCAACTGCTTGAAAAGATCTCCTCTAGAGCATCTTCGCCTGGTGGTGCTTGGCATCATAATTGGACAAATCTTTTAGATTATATTGCGGGGAATCGGATAACCTCTTTTCAGCAGAGTGGACCAGTTTTACTTGGTAACTAACAGCTAAAAGCTAATGTTTATTATTAATTCATCGTTCATAATATTGTTATAGGTTTAACTTACATTTGGTTTCCTGATTTGCCTTTTGATTAACCAACTACGTTCGCGATTCCAACTGCAGAAACTGTAGGTAAGTAATTTCCTAATTTAGCTTAATTCATTTTGCTTTTCTAACCTAACATTTGTAAACAAATACTAACTTGATCTTTTCTCTAGTTCCAGGACTTTTCCCTGCCCGACTGGACGACTTCGCCGTTCTCCTTTGCCGAACTTCTTCAGCCTCCGCTCACAACACGGTCGAAAACTAGCTTAATTTCAATAATTAGACTAAATTCTCACCATCGCGTTACAAATTACCTTCGAACAAGAAATCTACCTTCGCCTTCTTCTCCGTTTGCAATGTTTACATTTGCTCATCCCACCCTGTCAGTCATACTACTCATAGCATGCCTGACCGTTACCCACTTTTGGGTTCGGTCCGTACGAGGGGTGTTCGTACGAGGTATTTCAACCGGGCGCGACGTCTCAACAAATGCTGTAAAATGTTGGTAAATGAATAAAAACATCAACATTTTGAGCCTTCACAGCGTCATTGCGTGCTATTTTGTAACAACGACCTTTCATTACTTTACAAGAAATCGATTTTTGAAGTTTGATGATAAATATTTTCAAAACTATGTATGAATAGTATAACAAAACACCATCATTAGCTCATTTTCGACAAAAATATTCGTTGTCAGAAAGATAGGACACAGCTTTCTACTAGAATTAGAAATGAAAGATACATTAAAAAATATGCATTTCCACAAAATGGTAATACAAATTTTTGAAATGAATTTAAAAAATATTGTGCAAACAGCGTAGAAAAAAAATGTAGATTTGATTTAAAAAACAAAAAGTTTTTGTTTTCCCCTTTGGGAATGTTTTGAAATACAAAAGGGAAAAATATATTAGTGTAGTTAAAAAATATTGGGGATGAGAAGCCGATAAACGAAACATTCCTATTATTTATTCGCTTATGATTTAATGCAATGAATCAATAAATAAGGTTTAAAATGTTTTTTTTATGTGGACAACAAAAAACAACTTCCAAAGAAAGATTTACTGACATTTTACTGCTTTTAGAACGATTTCATGACATACAGTTATTGTAGCAGTAACGCAATGTTGAAGCCAGTAAGACAACCGGTATTGACGTAAAATTAAGTTGCTTTCAGTGGTCACCATCAAAGAGAAATTTTAAAAGATAACGTTTTCTGGTTCAATATGCCTTGCTTGCCGCAAATATCCAATAAAAGAACAGGTATTGCGTTGAATCTGTTCATGAACACGATCATTATGGATATTGTCGACAGCAATTGTTAACAATCTGGAAGTAAAATATTTTTAGCTAAACGTTTTATAGTAATTGAGGAACATTCGGAACAACTTTCATGAACAATCTTTTACTGCAATCGATTAGTTCCGTAATGTGACCAGATATTAAGTGCAGGTTGTGTTGGTTAAAACATTGATCTCTTGTTTTTTTTTTTTTTTGGCAAACAAAAAACAACAGTTTAAGAAATAATTAACTGATCAAACTTCCCACACAAGTTCAACTACTTTCCCAGAGGAAATGCCAAAGTTTCTGGGTAATTCGGAGCGATCCTGTCAAAAACTGACTCCGTTAGCCAATAAATCGCTCAGTTTGTCTACAATCCCGACGACACCTTAAAATTCCTTCACCCAGAACGGCTCCAAACAAATCCCGGACACATCGTTCCTTACGATTCCAGTTGCCAGATTATTTCACCCAATTTCCAACCAGGAATAACTTATGGCAACCAATTACGAAAGTGCCATTTCTTCGACCGCACGAGAACCCGTTTACTGCCTCCGAGACCCAATTCGTGCCCAGCGTTCAGAATCGCACAGAAGGGGTTCCTGGGGACGACCCACAGACCTGCTGCGGAATCAAATTACATTTCGATCAGCGCACGGAGAAACCACGCGCGGGGGATGAATTATTCATTGAGTCTCGCTGGCCCATGAATGAACGAACACCGCCATCCATATGATCGAGCAACAGAAGTCGTTTGCAATTCTCATGACATTGCGCCGTCGTGTGGGGTTGGGGAAAGGGGGAGGAGTATCGACTGAGGAGAAATGCCAGGTAGGAGGTCAGGTGGACCGTCGTTTTGGACGGCATATTCTGTGCCAAACGATCGGACGAGGGTAGCGCGAAAAAAAAACGAGGGAGCGCAGATCGATCTCGATACTCCAGTTTTGTTTTGGGTTTATTTCTGCGGGGAGACATGTTTATAACCTGTTTCGTGCGACTTTACTGCGGGAGAGTTGAATGTGGGGGTAAGGGAAGGTTGATCATGTGCAGCGACACATGCGCGCCATATGATGTTGCATAATGTCAGTTTTCTTCTTGTGTCTTGAGAAATTGCAACGAAGGGTACCAGTTTGTGAGGTTGTGTTGACCATTTTGAGGTCAAATTCACGTACAAACATTGATGAGAAGGGATGATTACAGAACTAGAGAAATAAACTTCATCTTCTTACAAATTTAAAATTTTGAGTCCACAGATCAGTAACAGACGTAGAAGGTATGGGACAAAAATATTGTTATGATTGTGTGCTTTTTAGAACTTTTAAACTGCTCAAATTCGGAAGTATTCACCAAAACAAACACTGTCCCTTCAACAATCTCCAACCAACATGAGTAATTACGAAACAAATTGAAAACACACCCATCAGCAACCAGCAACCCTTCACCCAATCAATAAATTACCGGCACGAACAAAAACAAACTGTTGAAAGGCGGATATGGCAGAAACAGTCAAACTTGTAGTTAAAATCACCATAAACACCCCAAAACGATCGCCGCCACGACTGGGCCCTCCGGAGAGTCAGTCTCGACTAAATTAAACCATCAAGTTATTAATCACTGTCACAATTAGACAACACTGTTTAAAAGCCCATCTCTGTTGGCGGCTTTGTGAGAAACGGGAGAAGAAAGTCCACAAGAGAGAGGTTTCATGTTTGGGCAGACCAACTCTATTCCAGCTATAACGATTGCCATAAAAGAAAACAAAGGAAAACAACGCCCGCCACGGTTTATTAATCAATTAGATAATTAATTAAAACCGATTGGTGTGTGAGCGTTTGCCGCGTTCGGTTCGTTACTCTCCGCGTCAGTTTGGTTTTGTTTTCTAAAGTGTTTTTTTCGGAGTATTCGGTCCATATTTTGGTTTGTTCGGCCCGGGTTTTTTCAGGGAACCAGGAGACCTGTTGGTTCTGAGTGTTCTCTAACGTGTTTCCGTAAAAAATCCGGATTTTCGATACCGGTTGTGCTCCGTCGGTTGTTTGCACTGGTATTTGTGTTGAGGGCGGCTTCTCACTCTTAATGTGTGTGCGTTGTATCGTCGTGTTTTTTCGTTTTATGCGAGCAATGTTGGGGTGATGACTGGTCGAGTGCGCTGGCGGGTGGATCATCAAATGAGGAAATGGCTGCGCTAGGCTCCTGAGGATTGACCGTGGTGAGGCGGCATTGCACCAGGCCGTGCTGGGCCGTTTTTTCGCCATTCGTCCGGTGGCGCGCGGACCAGAGGAGCTGCAGGAAGCCCATTCGGAACTGACATTTTTGGTGAGCCCGTTCTGATTGCGTGCGTGTGTGGTAGTGTGTGTGTTGTACTGTGACAGAGAATGAATCATGTATGCGTGTGCGTGCGCGTTTAAAAATTGACAGTTTGGATCAGGGTGGGTCTGCTGTTTCAAGGTAGGCTTACTTAACCCTTTAAAGTCCATGGCTGCTAATATTAACAGATATTAACTGAGCGTTACAACTTTGCGTTTTTCTCTCTTTCTGTGGAATGCTTGAATTTAGAAAGTCGACGGCACAGGATCACTTTAAACTGCCATGATATCAGAAATCATACAACTTTTCGTTTATTAAATTTTGACTGTTGAACTGTTATGAATATTTTAATTGATTAACTATGGCCACAATTATCTATTTTAATGAATAATTTTTAATATGTCATAAAAAATCTCATGTTTTTATGATCTGATGTTTGATTAACTATTTTAAAGTATTTAAGTTTACTGGTATAATAAGTTGTGTGTAAGAGTTGGTATGAATGAGCTTGATTTATATTAATCAATTTATTTCCAGGTTTTTCAGATTAACTTCATAATTAATGGTAAAAATGCGCGCGCCAAATCGATTTTTTTTTAAATCAGTTGTGTCTTTTATTTTTTAAGATTACATTAATTGTTTTGTGATTTTAAAAGCCCTTCCTATATCATCGTTGATCAGAAGGTACGGCGTCGGGTAAATTGCGCAATTATTTTTCAAACAATGTGTTAAATTTTCACGGTAAAAAACTCATTTCTATAGAATCGTTTATCGAAAGACACTAACATTTAGGATAGACAATTAGCGCGCGTTTTTGAATTTTTTGATTCGATTGTCGGGACGCATTTTTTTTTCGCGTTCCGTTTTCGTCGATCGTCGTCGGTGTGATTTTCTCGTTAGTTATGTATTTGATACACATCACAGCCGGGTATCTTTGTTCTATGATTTGCAATTGTTTTACGGGAAGATTCGTTTTAAATTGCGTTAGCAAAATATAAATTATCATTCAATTCGACCATTCGTTTTCCGCGAATCGCGGCGACAAATATTGTTTCAACGCGATTGTTCAAGTTCTTCAGATAACATCATAACTCATCAGTCATTAATTGGTCGCTCATCTTATAATAATTTAAAAGTATAAATAGTCTCAGGTCAACTCTAAATAAATATGTAACGCTGAGTTTAACATTTCACCTTTTAAACAAACATAATTTTGATTCTATCTTTCCACAGCCGGCTGTCTAAGATTGAATCATTTATGCTAAACTCAATAAAAAATAACCGGTAATGGTCTCATCCGCATCATCCGACTGTTTGCCTTGAGAATACATAATACATCACCCTATTTAACGAAATTCATTGATTATTGGGCCACATCATCATCCTCTATGATGAATCCTGGTCATTACCCTTCCCCACTAACAAAATCCCAAGTAGAAGTAGTATTCCGGCACACGCGGGGGTGTGGATATCGTATAGAACCCACCCTTGGTAGCAGCCTGTGCTAACTAACATTCCCGTCCCATCCCCTCGAGATCTACAAACTGACATGGCGGGCGCCGTTGGTGGCCAACGACTGTTTCCTATTCGCACCGGCTCTAGTTTTGATGATCGTGATGTTTTATCTTTTCAGCGCATTCATGCATGCTGTTGATAAGGGAAACATCATTTGATCGTTGAAGCGTGTGACCGGTTGTGCTGATGGGATATTACGGTCCTGTTCAGCAACGGAGAAGGACAACCATGGGTGGTCTCTCATGCTCATGCTCAATTAGATAATTAATTAAAACCTTCTCTCCGTTTAGAGTGGTGGTGGAAACGAATCGGGTGTGACCAATTAAGGTAAAGCATGATTAAGATAGTCCATCTCTCTTGTTTTTGTCTGCTACAATTAGGTTGTTTCCTCCTTAAAAAATATCAAAGTTGTGAAAGAAGGCTTTTTTCACAACCACCCTATCGCCAGCATACTTGAAAGGGTAGCGTCGCTCCGCTGATACCACGTGATAAAGCATGTTAAGTGGACGCGAGCGCAGAAAAATGGCGTTTAATTCGCCATAATTAGGTGAAAAGTGGAAATGAAAGTCGTGTGCGTGGCGTGGCGGAAGCCGCTTCCCTTAAAAAGAGAGTTTTTAGCTGGGGTAGTCCAGATTGTTGTTTTCATAAATCATTTAATTTGAGCGCGTGCAAAAATGAGATAAGTCGACGCAACTTTGCACATTTTAATTAAAACGTACGAGATAGTGGAGCTTGGAAGAAATGTTTTAATTATAGGGTGGTCAACTGGAGAATTAATGGGATTTTCTTTCTTCTTTGTTCATAGGGAGCAGCAGCTGCTGAATGTGTTCGAAGTGGTGGTATCGACGTTGGAGGGCAAACTCCAGCGGATAGACAACCTGGACAAGGCGGTGGAGCATCTGATGCGACGGGTGGAATCGCTGGACAACAAGATGGCAGACAACATCCACAAGACCGATTCGGTCATTTCGAAGCTACGAAACCTGGACAGCAAACTTACCAGCGAGGATGATCGCCCGAACAGTGTACGAACGGCCAAGTCCACCAACAGTCTGGACAGTAGATTAGTGTCGCTAGACCAAAAGGTCAGCGATATCGATCACAAGCTCAACGGGCTCAAGAACCAAATCGACAGCAACTTCCTCCCAGTTGACGACATCAACGCCGAAGCCAGTGAGCGCAAAACGGTCAGCATGAACGTGGCGGAGATCACCAAAGCGATGCACTCCGAAGTCATGGGACACATCACCAAGGAACTCGGCCAGTTGCGATCGATCTCCGAAGGCATCGACAAGAAGCTGCAGTTCCACATCAACATCGTTTCGGAAAACCTCGGCAAAACCATCAACCTGCTCAACGAAGTGCACGACGCCGTCGTTGATCACAACATCAACTTCAGCTACAACAGCACCTCAACCCTGCCACCGTTCGTCAAAGCCAGCAAGATCGACATCCTGGTCAAACAAATCCGCCCAATCATGTCGGTGTCGGAAAAGATGGACGAAGTCTGGGACGTCGTCGTGGGTACCAAGAGTTCCGTCGACGACCTGGTGCCCAAATCGGACGCGCTGCTCACCCAGAACCAGCGCCAGGAGCGGGCGATCGGCGAGATTCACCACGATCTCAAGACCAAAACCAACCTGATCATCAACAACCTCGACATGGTGGAGAAGCGGCTCAAGAAGCAGGAGGACGACGTGGCGGTGCTGGCCCAGCGTCCCGTCCCGGCGGAACTGCTGATGGATCCGACGATCGACCGGCTGGTGGAATACGATCCCAACAGGTAAGAGCAGTTTGAGAGAGTTTGATCAACACAAGTAATATCACATTTAACCCCTTTCCCCAAAGATACTCGATCGTCGAGGACTTCACGGAGCCCCTCCCCACAACGACCTACCCTTCGCTATCCTCCTCCTCAACGGCCAGCAGTAGCAGTAGTAGCAGCAGCACAACCACCGCCAGCAACCAGATCCCGGCGAGCACCAGCAGCAACACCATCAGCGGCAACAGCAGCCAGACCGTCCAGGCCGGAGGTAAAACCGTTTCGCGCAAGGGTGGTATCATCTTCCCCAGTGTGAAGAACAAACCGTCCGTGCTGAACAACACCTTCGCCACCGACAGCCTGCTCTTCAAGGACATTAAAGTATGTATCGGTTCTTTTTTTTTCGACGTTTATTTTTTTTTTCTCCTGTCGAGAATATGCCTTTCGCCCCCGTTCTCTCTGTTTAGAGCCACGTTCATCACTCATCGACCTGGAGCGGGGGAGACCCGCGCGTGCCAACTATACCACCGCCGACTTCGACCTCCGGTGTGACCCCTCTCGCTTTCCGAAAGGAACACTACCCGACTACTGTAACGATAGAGCCATGACAATCTTTCAGGGTGGTTGCGTACTAAGCGTTTCGAAGGTATAGATGATTCGCTTGAGAAGCAACGCATCAGCTAAGATCACGATCGATCGCTGGAGTTGCTACGGCTGCAGGTCACCTCCTACTTGATACTTGGTAGTACCGCAGGTCTACAAAAAGTGGTTGCGCACTCGACACAGAACGACTCCACTTGCCGATCTCGATGACTTTTGACAGCAAACTATGAACTGTTCGTGGTAAACTAGCGCATGATGGATGGTGAAAATTTTGAAATTTCAGATTGCAGTATTCGAACCACTAAAAATTACGTCAAATCGATCGATTATGCAGTTTATCTGATCAACTGATGTTCATCAAGTTCAATTATTTTCTATTAGATCTGTCACAAGACTCCTAACAATCTCTAAATTTAAACATTTTTGGCTTTTACTAAAAGAGAAGGGTTCGTCGCTTTCGCAGTCATCCAAGTCCATGTTGTAAATAACTCATCATTTCGAAGGGTTTGTTCCTGAGATGGTCATAAACACTCATTAGCAGAGGTCCCAGTAGGCACATCTTCCGAGATTCACTGCTTCCGATTGCGCGCGGTCGCTAATTGGTTATTTATTTCCCAGCGTCCGTTGCCATAAATTGATGCGGTCGTTGCATTCGGATTCGGACGACAATCCGGAGTGCACGTTTTGTTGGGCATATTTTAGTGTTTTTGTTTACATCTGATCTACATCCCAACCAAATTTCCGAGTTCGGAACATGACACCAAAGGAAAGGGACATATCGTGAAGCAAACTCAATTAATTTGTCGGACATGAAGAACCGAAATACTAACGATTGCAGCGAGTTACATCACTCACGACAAGGGACAACAAGAAGTGCCACCGAAGAAAAGCTGCGTGTCGGAAAAATTAAGCATCGTGCGAGACTCACGCACCTTAAGACCGCGGCAGCTAGGTCGCACTTTAGAAGTGATGTTTGAATGGACGATACAAAAATCCCTTTGATTTAAAAAACATATTTAAAATTTCAAATAAAAATATGTTATAATTAAAAATAAGCTCATCGAAGATATGAAGAAACTATAAACAAACAATTCTCAAACATTTTTTTACTGTGCATCAGAACTGCAGCCACGTTTTGAATATCATAACAACAGAGATACGTGTTTGGTACCGCAAAACCAAACACGAAGAGTGCCCATGAGAGCACGGCGGAGCGGCGAACCTTTGCGATGAGACAATTTTATGCAACACTTCATAAATTAGATAAATATCGCGCGTTACTGCGCGTGAGCATGCACGCACGCACGGTACTTATGGTTCGGTTTTGAGTACCGTAAAGTAGGTTTACTGGCAGTTTTACTGATTTCATTTACTTGAGTAGCGCTCATGAAATTTGCAGGATTATTTAAGTTTTTTTTCTTTTTTTAATATGTGATACACGTTTTTGTGTTTCAGAAACGAGAGTGATCTTAATGAAGAATTCTTTGTTTCTTCTAATTATTTTTAAAATTTATGATCATGATCGCGACGATAAACATTCGTGGAAAACATAAACGTGCCAGCAATCATTTCCCAGAAACGCTTTGTTTCCTCGTCTAGCAAAAACCCATAAAGTTTAATTAAAATCAAATATGCCTCTAACATCGCACAAATCATGATTCACGACTACACCGACCGTGTACAGCGTAGCATATACGCCATCTCGGCTGGTCTCTTCTTCAACGTTGATTGCAATCGTCATCAACATCCTCCTCCACCACAAGGTTACTCATCTTGTAACGAGCCTAAATACTATACACAAACGACAGATTAAACGCGATAACTATTATCTCGGCCAGGCCGTGATTAATTGGCGTTGGGGCTTCCGCGAAACGGCCGGACGGACCTCCGGATGACGCCTGGCCTCCCTGCTCCTGGGGCAAAACGTGACTTGGACTCACCTCGTGACGAACGGTCCAACATATATATTGGGAAGCGATTAGATTGATCACTGGCAGCGTGCGGGAGCCCTCCCGTGAACAGCTTTCCCCGCACCGAACTCCCTAATTAACGGGGTGTTGATAAATCACTGGACTGTGGACAGGGTGGCAACTGGAGTGGTAGGAAATTCAATCTGAGAGTAAAAACCATTTTTTGCCTTTCTTACTAAAGAAAGGTATAGGTTTTACTTTAAGGCTGGACGTCATTTCCAGCTTCGTAAATATGTCGATTCAGCATAAATTTTAATCCGAAAAATCGCTAAAAAATCACACTGCATCGATTTTCGACGCTCTATCGATTCACCTTGACAGAACTCGTCTATCTCAAACCCTCGAATTTTGAGAAAATAAATTCCGTGGAGGTCGAGTAATGTTCGTATGTGGTAAAATTTTGCAAAATTTTGTGTCGCGCCGTTCTCAGCTCCCATAAATCCGATTTCGATTCTTCTAAATGCAGATGAAAGCTAGTGTGCTGAACCTGGGCGAGTTGCCGCGCAAATTTCAAAATATCCATCTGTTTTCGGATGCGGCTAGACTTTTCAACAAAATACACAGTTTTCAAATGAAAATATGGTCCATTTTTTTCATTTTCATATCTTTTATTTATCTCAAAAATTGCTTTTTTCGAGCTCTACAACCTCCCAAATTTTCATCCAGATTCATAATATGGTTCTGGAGTTAGAGCCGTTAAAAAAAAGGTAAAAGCCCACCTGACATTCGCCAACATTTTTCATTTCTGATTTTATCCAAAATTTCTTCCTACATTCATAGTACAGACCATGAGTGAGCATCTGAAACAAATTCGACATCGATCGGCAATTCCGATCAATTTTTAGAACGATTTACTTTTTGCCTTTCTTACTAAAGAAAGGTATAGGTTTTACATTAAGGCTGGACGTCATTTCCAGCTTCGTAAATATGTCGATTCAGCATGAATTTTAATCCGAAAAATCGCTAAAAAATCAGACTGCATCGATTTTCGACGCTTCGTCGCCAAGTCGCCAAGTCGCCAAGTCGCCAAGTCGCCAAGTCACCAAGTCGCCAAGTTGTCAAGTTGAGCTTCGAATACTGGCGCGAGAATGCTGGCGCATATGTTTCGGCTCGACTTATACTCGTTCGTAGTAGCTTGTCTACCGATGCTTCCTTCAACATGTAAGATATCGTAGCTTTTCGGTTTCTTTTGCTCTGTCCGTTTTTGCATAACTGTCCAATGTTTATGCAAAAACTTTTTTGACATAGGACATTCATCCGGGTACAAACAATTTGTTTCCCGTGTGCTCCTTAAATCGCCTTTAAGTAGGCTTCATTTGTCGTGTCGTTTTATTTAACAGAGTTCATTGGATTCCAATAGGAGCTTTCGAAGCTTCTAAGCTTTATATCGTTTTCAAAGTTTTCAATGCTCGCGACGCCAATGGCTATCTACCTAAGGTAATGCGATTGAGTGTGTAGTGGTGCGGTTGTAAAAATATATATCTCTGACTCTCTCACTTTCGTAGACGCTGAATGGCAAGCTTTTTTTTTTTTTATTCTTAACTTATTTTTATTAGGTCCGTTTAGGTGCTGTGGCCAGGTTAGGACCGAGGGACGGTTTAAAATTATTTAGAATACATAAAAAAACATTTTCCTCCGTATTTGCCGAGCATGTAACTGACGAGTCTTTATTGGACCACGCGGGTCTTGCAGGTCTGGAACCTGGCGCTGTACTCGTTGAAAATGTGCCACAGCTCAGTCGAACTGTAGAGCACCTCCTCTCCTTCCGCCGTGGGGGTGGCACCGGCGCCGGCGCCGGTATTTTGTTGACTGCTTCCTGCGGGTCGAGGGCGATCCTTTGGTTTTACGTCCGGAACTGCGCCCGGCAGCGGAGGGAACTCCGCCGGCGTGAACGCCGGAACTGCTGGACTCTGCTTTTCCGCCTTCCGTACCGGCGGTTTCGGATTCGATGACTGCTGCCGCATCCGGATGAAATCCGCACGCTTGGGGCAGCTTCGGTCCATGGCTTCGTGCGTTCCGTTGCAGTTGGCACACCTCTTCGGCTCGGCTTCTTGCACTTGGCAGTCGTCCGTTGTGTGGGGACCCCCACAGCTGTTGCACCTGGCCTTGAGGTGACAGTTCCTGGTTCCATGGCCCAGATGCAAGCAGTTCCTGCACTGGGTCACGTTCGGCCGATTTTTCCGGAAGGCCTCCCACCGGATGATAGTGCTTGCCACAACCTTCATTGCAGAGAGCTTCTTCAGATTGGTGTATCCCTTGGGGAAGACCACGATGTACGGGGTTTCGTCCACGGTGGACTTTTCCTTCCGCTGGATGATATGCACCTCCAGCGCGTCCAGCTTGAGATCCCTCTTCAGAAGGTACTTGACCTCGTCCGGTTTCAGTTCATCAGGAAAACCACGAAGAACCACCCGATGATTTCGTTCGCTCCGTCGTTCGTGGGTGTAGAATTCAACTTTGTGCTTCTTGAAGAGCATTTGCAACTTGTCGAAATCTTCGACAGAGAAGCTGGTTACCTTGGTGCCAAACCGGGTAATCTTGAAAATTGGCTCGAAATCGTATTGACACAGCGACGTTATCTTCACAAGCCTGTAAAAGGCCGTGGAGCTCTTTACTACCAAAGGTGGTTGCTTTTGTTTACCTGCTGACTGGCCGGGTGGCGGAACCGCCGGGGCGTCTCCTCCTCCTCCTGCTGGGCTGGGATTGTTGTTGTTTTTGTTTTCCGCTAGCGGGCTGAACTTGTTGTTGTTGAGCACATTCTGCTCCACAATTCCTTCTTCGACGACAGCTCCGGTGATCTCAGGGGACTTCTTCCGCTTCCGATTTCCGGGGATGAGTTGGAAATCATCTGTCTCGGAGGTCTCTTCCACCTCCATCCGTCAAACAACTCGAGGCACGCAACGGTGCCTTTAGCGCGCACGACACAACAAACACGTCTACTCTCTCAGAACTGCCGAAGACGAATAATGGCAAGCTTCCCACTGTGCGGTTAACTCGGTTTTGCTTTGCGCCTGCTTTGTTCGGTTTTTGGGCTCGTACCAAAACTAGAAAACCAAAACCGCGGTGTGTGTCGTCACTTGCGCATTGGAAGCTAGCTATGCTAGCGTTTGTCATAATCGCTTGTTTGATTAAGAATTTGTACGATTAAAAATATTCTATTGGTACCTTGCTTTCATCATAAGATTTTTTGTATCAAGTCGATGTTGTGAATTGAAAGAAGTTATATTCTTTAGTAAGAAAGGCTCTATCTTACCCGTGGTGGGATTAAATCGGGTTTTTTAATAGATATTTTAATCAACACACCGGAATCGTATTTTATTGAAGAAGTCATGTCTCAGTTCCCTCTTGCCAAAAGAAGGTTAAATATTTGCATTTGGAATAATCGAAATCGTCGAAAATTCCTCGATGAGCTAAAAGTCATCTAAGAACAAAAAGCTAGATGCTGGAGCGTTCTTTCAAATCAATTTGGTCTTACATTTTGGAACTTAGTCCCTTATTCTCCAGAACCTTTTGAAAATAGGATTATTGGTTTTGTTTTCAATGCAAATTAACCCTTCAACATCCATATTTTTTTCTGCAAAATTTGTAGCCGTTAAAATGAAGACGCATATTGTATAAACAGAAGCAGACCTGTAACGCGTTGTTTCAATTTCAATGAATACATAACAGACAACTACAAATTCCAAAAAAAAACATGTGTGTTTCTTTCCTCTGGGAGGCTTTCCTCTCAAGGCTTGAAAAGAGATCTGTCACTGAATGGAACTGCTCGATACTCGAAAGGAATTTCTGTCAGCGAGTTTGAAAACAAAATATGCCGCTCACAAATAGCGCTTACCCTAGATCGCATAAATGTCCTATATGCATTTTCATTCATTCTTTTGACATATTGATACAGTTTCATGTGCTTTTCCAGAAAATCCAGAAGTTTTTCTAGAAATCTGGAGGAAATCCAGTTTTTTTTCGCGATAGCTTAACACGTAGCCTTATGTGTGGGACAAACTTGCCTTGTTTTTTTTTCTCAGTTTGCTGTTTTTGCATAAGGAACATTGATCGTCATTGTTTGGCGACGGTCGGTGAACGTAAATACAAAGACGAAACGAACGAAAAATAAGCACCACTCAAACAGCCGCCCGAACGAGACAACGTGCTCTTTCTCTTTCTCTCGTTTTTCGTCTCTCACTGCCTTGTGTTTGCTGCGTGGTGACAGAAGTCATTTGAATGCGATCATAGGCGAGATGATCGGAACCTCGCTAGAATGTCAAACGACCGTCCTCTGAGCGAATGTATTTCTAGAGGGAGGTCAATGACTGTGTGAGTGACTTTGCGTAGCACTCATTCATTTGTGGTGAAGACGATTGGAGTGTTCTGTCACCTATCACAAACAAAGTCGAAATTTCGTAAGCATTGCCAGAAATGTTCCCGTTTTTATTATATCTACTCTAGGACAATGTTCTATTAAATTTAGGCCGTTACAAATATTTTTTGAAGATAATGTCACCCCCACGCCATGGCTGAAGAAATTTTTTATTGCATATGGCAATCAATGGGACCTAGGCAATATTTTACCTAAAGATTTTTTAATTATTCCAATTTTGAAATTTTCCATATATTTCAAAGGAGACGCGCGATACTTCTTGAATATTCGCTAAAGCTATTTAAAAAAGCATTTTCCTGCTATGAAATTCATTTTTAGCATGGTTGAACCAGTTAAAACATATTTTTCATAATTGGTAAATTTTAATGTACAGTACTGCAAAAAGATTATTTTTTTCGAAAAATATGTTGAAAACTAATGATTGAAAAATACCTGTAAAGGTGTCTGATGCATTTTACAACACTTTTTTTTATTAAATTGGCTTGCAATTTCGTTTTTATTCTTTAAAACTTAACAAAAAATGAACCTTGTGTTTAAACTCTGAACTATTAACACCCCAATTAACACTCAAATTTGAATTTCAACAGCAATAAATACAAAAGAAATTGAAAATAAGAATTCAAAAAACTTTTTGAATTTTCAATCCTTGCCTTTGTTTATTTATAAAAATACATAAAATGTCAATAAAATCACCACTAGGTAGATACAAAATTTATTTTAAGTTTTTGTCCATCAGTAAAGGTCGAGGTCAAGGGAGGAGGATAATTCAAAAAAATAGTCCAATATCACAAATAGTTTTATTTATCATCTATCACTGTTATGCTTCTGTCATAAATCTGCAAAATATCAACTAATTAATAAAAAAAATGTTCTTTTTTCGCTCTCTGGAAACAACATTTAAAAACATCTTTATTTGATTAGAAATGCCTAACTAGATGTTACGCCGTGTGTACTAGATAGTATACAATCGATTTTACCATTTTATTCCATGAAAATTACAATATTGTTTGCCTAATTATTTTGAAGAAATTTTGAAGGAGGTATGGCTTTATCATTTTTTTCTAAAAAATCACATAAAAGCAATTCAAAACTCAAAATAAGATTTATTTATTTTAAGGGGATATGGAACAACCATTTCCAAAAACATCTCCTACTCAATTAAATTTCATGTCTGACCTCGACAGATTGCTTGCATACATGGATAACTTTTGTTGTTGAGGTTGTATTTCATATAGGTGCTTTCTAAAACTCTAATTGACTTGTAAATTTTCATTCATCTTCCTTTTTCACAATAATCTCAAAAAAAAAACATTTTCCAAGTTGGTTTTCTTTCTGCAACAAATCCAGCTAAAGGAAAAAAATGCATTAAAAAAAATTAAAAATCTTCAGAGCTCCAGAAACAATAAAATATATATTTTTTTTATAAAACAAGTTCAACGTAAGAATCTGTCCTGCATGCTTCTTATTTTTCAAATGAATCGCAAAAAAATGCCAATTCGTTATCCTTTACCGACCTGAACTTAAAAAAAATATATCAGCAAATCGATCAATTTCCCAAATTTATTCACCACCCTGTCAAAAATTACGAAACTCAGATCGCCACCCCGACTGACCTACGTTGTCGTGCGTAATCTAGTATGACGTGAATTTTGTGTTATAATTATAAGCTAATTTCACGACCCAAACCAATTAGTCATCCCAGCAGGGTGTGAGGTTTCTCCTCTACACCCTACAAGATATTCCGACCCCACACAGGGCTCTCTCGCTCCCCGTCCACGGTAGTCTCGCGGGGTCATTTGTCATCGGTGTGGTGCGGGATCAAATCTTCACCCATCCATCAACGAAGAGGCCGGCGCCACGACTAATTAGCATCTCGCGTCACCTCGTTTTAAAGCTTGGGGGACCCCAAATCGTGTGTCACTTTCTTTCTTCAACACCTTTTTTCCGACACTTTCTGACCAACCTAGTGAGATGAGGGGGGGGGGGGGTGGGTCTCTGGAACAGAAAGGTCTCACGCCGGGCTCCATAATGTGGTTGTCCCCATGCATGTGGTTTTGTAAATTTTATTGTGTTAACGTGCGCTGCGAACAATTTTACGACCCTGTCGTCGAGTTGTGGTTTGTAGATAGGTTTGCCGCGCTAATAAACATTGCCAACAATGTGTTTTTCTGTTGTGGTTTTGCTTTGTAGAGATACCTTTTCTTTAACGGACCAAGAAACGGAACGACAACGGGGTGGTCCCTTTCGGACCGGGCTGACCGGGCTGCTGCATTGTGATTTGTGGGTCGAAAAACTGTGAAAAACATGCATGCGGTAAAGCACATGGGCGTAATTTTGCGCGGGAACTATTTTGAAAGGTGTTGAACAGGTTTGCAGTTATGACCGCCGTCGATTTCATGCTGCGCTGGTCCCACTGAAGGAACCATTGTGTTATGCACGTGCATTCTAAATATTGTGGCCTTTAAATCGTAACCCTTGTGGTATTTTGTAAATTTGTAGAATATTGAGGAAATTAATGTAATTTTGATTTAATTTTTTAATGAGATACACAGAAAAATATAATGTAAATTTGGAAGCTGTAATTTGTAAATAAGTAAATCACGACTAGGATCCGATCACCTGTTTGAATGATTCAGCAGCATCGAAACAAAAAACATAGCTATTAAATAATAGCGATACTTTGCCAACCGATCATCGATCTCTTTAGCAGCAATCAATAATGGCCTAATAGAGGCCCCCATTCAAAAACTCTTGTTACAACTCATAATTCAATGAGATCCCGCCAAGGTCGTTGCCACTGCGTGGAAATTCCTCAATTCCAGTTGATTGACGACCGGTCCAACTGTTGCGATAGCCAAATTCCACCTTCGCGTTTCGCGAAAATCGTGACTTTGAACGACGACTACGCCAACACCGTGAGGACTTCCTACCGTTAGAGATTGAATCAGGTGCCGCCAAGACCACGCAAAATCATCACCCACCGACGACGACGACGTCCAACACTCAACACGCAAAACGACGCTAGCTCATTAAACACTGTCGAGTTTCTCCTCTAATGACCCCCGATAATCAAACGATGCCTAATTTATTGATGTTTGTTTTCTTTTTTTCTTTTCTTTTTCCCTCCCACCTTCCTCGTCCTAACACGACCTCCTTTCCTTCCTCAAACCCCCCGGGAACATCTCTGCACCTGCTCCTCTATTTGTGTGTTTCCATCTTGCGCTTGCTTTCTCTTCTCTACTTGCAGGGATTCTCCTGTACCGACCTGATGAACGCCGGCATGCGCCAGTCCGGCGTGTACTACCTGCAGATCCGCGGCACGACCTACTGGTTCCTCAAAGTCTTCTGCGAGCAGGAGATCGCCGACGGCGGATGGACTGTAATTAACCGCTTACCTATTAGTCATTTCACCTAGTTCCAGATCAAACCTTGAAACGCGATATCCCTCTTCTGTTCTGTAGGTCATTCAACGGCGTGACGACTTTGGCGAACCCCGGGAGAACTTCAACCGCGACTGGGCCGACTACAAGAACGGCTTCGGCGATCCGGGCAAGGAATTCTGGCTCGGCAACGAGAACATCTACATGCTGACGAACAACGAGGACTACTCGCTCCGGGTCGAGCTGGAAGATTTCGAAGGAAACAAACGGTAAACAGCGAAGAGGCAACTCCTGAAGATCTTCCACTAAACTAGAAGCACTTGTATTATTTTCACCAGGTACGCACAATACTCCCACTTTAAGATCCACTCCGAGCAGGACTACTACAAGCTGGAGATTGACGGGTACGAGGGTACCGCTGGAGACTCGCTGAATGATCCCTGGTACGGCTCGAACAACAGCCCCTTCTCGACGTACAACCGCGACAACGACCGGAGTTCGCTCAACTGTGCCAGTATGCTCAAGGTAGGTTTGGGTTTCGGGTTTATATTCTCTTACTAAAATTTTGAAAATCGACCACCGTAAATTATGGGAAAATATCTAAATTCGAATTTCAATTCAATTAGTGTTTAACCAATTAACCACGAAAACAACACGATTCGGAAAAAGCTGTCCGATCGGTCCCAAAATTGGACATGAGGTTCATTTACTGAAATAATTAGACTCGTATTTTTTGGTTTGGCCATTAGAATGACCTACGACATTTTTCGATAACGGGAAAATAAAGAAATCGGGAAAACACTTATTTTTCCTAAAACTGCAATAACCTGTTAGCAATGGCTTATACTTCTTGGGTACCGTCATCAGCTGAAATGCTGAAATTTGTATGACTCAATCTCACCCCCCAGATCCAATGTCACCCCTGATGACGGTACCAAAAGTTGCGTCTTTAAGTTAGGAAAATTTTCATAAAAGGATAATTCTCTACCAACTCACACGAAATCGGGAAAAGTTGCCCTGACCCCTCTTCGGTTTGCGTGAAACTTTGTCCTAAGGGGTAACTTTTGTCTCTGATCACGAATCCGAGGTCTGTTTTTTGATATCTCGTGACGGAGGGGCGGTACGACCCCTTCCATTTTTGAACATGAGAAAAAAGAGGTGTTTTTCAATAATTTGCTAATTTGCAGCCTGAAACGGTGATGAGATAGAAATTTGGTGTCAAAGGGACTTTTATGTAAAATTAGACGCCCGATTTGATGGCGTACTCAGAATTCCGAAAAAACGTATTTTTCATCGAAAAAAACACTAAAAAAGTTTTAAAAAATCTTCCCACGTCTCACCCAAACAACCCACCATTTTCTAATGTCGATATCTCAGCAACTATAGGTCCGATTAACAATGTTAAAACATGAAACGTTCGGGCCAAAAATTCAATATTACGTCCATTTGAAATGTTAGTCTTGATTTTAAATTTTTGAAAATATTTTTTTCGAAAAGATTGGAAAATTTCACGAATGTTTCATGTTTTAACATTGTAAATCGGACCTATAGTTGCTGAGATATCGACATTAAAAAATGGTGGGCTGTTTGGGTGAGACTTAGAAAACATCAATTTTCCTGTTTTTTAGCCTTTGCATAGCAATATCTCAGCAACTATGGGTCGCATCAACAAAGTTCAATAAAGCAAAATATAGAGAATTTTCTCAGCTTTTCAAAAATATTTTTTTCAAAGGTGGGCAAACATGGGCACTAATTTTAAAAAATGAAAAACTGCGACTATTTTCAAAAAAGTTACCTAAAAATGGCTATAACTTGAAAACGGTGCACTAAATCAAAAATTTACTAAAGTACTTTTTGATTGCAAATTCGATTTTACATCGAAAAATGAAGTTGAAAAATTTTTGCGACCGATATTTCGATTTTTTTTTTAAAAATCAGTATTGATTCAAAAAATCATAACTCGGTCAAAGATTTTTTGCCTATTCTGGAAATTTCTGAAAAGTTGGCATTTTATGTCCTCTAAAACATATCAAAAAATAAAAAAAATTAAAAATAGTGTTTTTTTGCAAATCAAGTTTTAGTGACAAAAAGTTAAATTAAAAATCACCAATTTTTTTTTACCGTGTATAATTTTTTTTCAGTGTAGTTCACATCCATACCTACAACTTTGCCCAAGACACCAACTCGATCAAAAAATTCCTTCAAAAGATACAGATTTTTGAATATTCAGATATCATTTTTGTATGAACAGCTGCCAAATTTGTATGGAAAATTATATGGACAAACTAATGATGCAAAATGGCTTCTTTGGGCATACCGAAGGCACCAAAAAAGTTTCAGCCGGATTAAAAAATACAAAAATTAAAATTAAAGAAAAAAGACCGATTCCGTAGAGAACTGCTCATATGTTTTAAAAATACAGCTATTTGAATTTTTGAAACAATTATCATTGAATTTATAAGTTATGTTCAATCACTATCTTGAGAAAGGACTTTCTGGTCGATTTGGTGTCTTCAGCAAAGTTACAATTAGAACGGTTGAGAAAGAAAATAATATTGTTTATATAATGTTTATTTCATAGGACTATTGAGCAGTTCTCTAGGATTTCGGTCATTCGATTTTTTTTGTATTTTTTAATCCGACTGAAACTTTTTTGGTGCCTTCGGTATGCCCAAAGAAGCCATTTTGCATCATTAGTTTGTCCATATAATTTTCCATACAAATTCGGCAGCTGTCCATACAAAAATGATGTATGAAAATTCAAAAATCTGTATCTTTTGAAGGAATTTTTTGATCGATTTGGTGTCTTCGGCAAAGTTGTAGGTATGGATACGGACTACACTGGAAAAAAATAATACACGGTAAAAAAAATTTGGTGATTTTTTTATTTAACTTTTTATCACTAAAACTTGATTTACAAAAAAACACTATTTTTAATTTTTTTTATTTTTTGATATGTTTTAGAAGGCATAAAATGCCAACTTTTCAGAAACTTCCAGGTTGTGCAAAAAATCACTGACCGAGTTATGAATTTTTTAATCAATACTGATTTTTTCAAAAAATCGAAATTTTGGTCGTAAAAATTTTTCAACTTCATTTTTCGATGTAAAATCAAATTTGCAATCAAAAAGTACTTTACTGAAATTTTGATAAAGTGCACCGTTTTCAAGTTATAGCCATATTTAAGTGACTTTTTTGAAAATAGTCGCAGTTTTTCATTTTTTTAAATTAGTGCACATGTTTGCCCAGTTTTGAAAAAAATATTTTTGAAAAGCTGAGAAAATTCTCTATATTTTGCTTATTTGGACTTTGTTGATACGACCTTTAGTTGCTGAGATATTGCAATGCAAAGGTTTAAAAACAGGAAAATTGATGTTTTCTAAGTTTCACCCAAACAACCCACCATTTTCTATCGTCAATATCTCAGCAACTAATGGTCCGATTTTCAATGTTAATATATGAAACATTTGTGAAATTTTCCGATCTCTTCGAAAAAAATATTTTTGGAATTTTCAAATCAAGACTAACATTTCACAAAGGCCAAACATTCAATATTTTTGTATGGACAGCTGCCGAATTTGTATGGAAAATTATATGGACAAACTAATGATGCAAAATGGCTTCTTTGGGCATACCGAAGGCACCAAAAAAGTTTCAGCCGGATTAAAAAATACAAAAATTAAAATTGAAGAAAAAAGACCGATTTCGTAGAGAATTGCTCTATTATAAACATTTTTTCTCTCTATAGTTTAAGATGGTGCAAAATCTGGTACACGAGCCATGATTTTCATGAATTAATATTTTTAAGAAAATATATCGAAAATCTGTACATTCAACATTTCAATCGATTTGCAATCATTAAGTGCAAAACACTTTCGTGCTAAAATTTTCATTAAATTAAAAAAAAATAAAGTGGAATTATTAAAGAATGAAAAAATCTCAGCAAAAAATATTTTTGAAAGCCTGAAAATATTTGACAAATTGTCGAAAGACTTGCAACAATATTTAAGAAGCAAGACTTTTAATTTTTTAAATTTCTGCTTATATTCCAACCAACCATTATTTTTTTATAATATAATAAAAACCTTACAAAATATTTTAAATGTCGACCTTTTTTTGGAAGAACTGCTCATATTTGAAAGAATGCATAAACTCACAAAAACATTTCAACAGTCAAGAATAGGTTATTCCTAAAAATAAAAATAAGCTGCCAACATATTTAGTGGTCGAACTTTTTGTTTGCAAAGAACTGCTCATGTTTCAAGGAATAGAAAAACTCACAAAAATTATGCGACAGACAAGTATATGTTGTTTTTAAAAATAAAATAAAGATTCAAAAAATATGTCAGAGGTCGATTTTTTGTTTTGAAAGAACCGCTCATATTTTAAAGAATTGACAAATTCACAAAAACAACAAAAAAAATAATGAAAATGCCCATATTTGCAAAAAATTAAAAACTCTCAAAAATATTACGATAACCAAGAATAGGTTGCTTTTGGAACATTTTTTTTTATTCGTCTTTTTTTAAAGAACTACGCATGTTTGAAAGAATGGGATAGCTCACAATATTATTTCAAAATATTATTGCGAAATATTATTCCAAAAACTAATATTTTTCTAGGAAATGGAAAACTTCTCAAAAATGGTTTGAAAGCGACATTTTGTCCATTCGACTTTATGTCTTTCGACCTTTTGGCATTCGACCTTTTGTCCTTCGACCTTTTGTCGCACATCCGCATTCCCTATATCAAAAGAAGCCATTTTTGCAACATTAGTTTTTCCATAAAATATTGGGAGCTTGCCATACAAAATGGGAAGGTAAATGTATGAAATTATGTATTTTGAAAAGGGATTTTTTGATCGATTTAGTGTCTTCGGAAAAGTTGATTAGCTCTATCAAAAAAAAAAAAAATAGGTACACGGAAAAATATCCGATTTTTTTCTTTAACTGAACATTTATAATCGGACCAATAGTTTCGATTCCATTTAATTTTGCTTTAAAAAATATGTTTTATAATTTTTCAATGTTTGATATGGAAAAAATGTAATTGGAGGATTTAACTTTTAGCGATAAAATGCTCGGATTTTTTCCTGAACCTGTTTTTCCAAAAAGTCCTAATCATAACCTTTGCCAAAGACACTAAAGCGATCAGAAAATCCCTACACAAAATTAGTTGTATGTAGACTTGTAAAAAAGAAAAAATATAATGATGCAAAATGACTTCTTTTCACAAAAGGAATGCATGGACAAAGTTTCATCCAAATCAAAAATTACAAAGAAAAGTTGATTTCTGAAATCGTAGTGAACCACTTATAATTATCTATTTGACGCTAACAGATGGTTGCTGAGATCTCGAAGATTTAATTGTGTCAAAATCGTGTTTTCCTCCGTGACTATTGATGAGGACTATTCAGAAAATAGGTACACGGGAAAAAGTTACAATTTTTATATCAACTGCTTTTTACAATAAACAAAATTTCTTAAAATCCATTTTTATTTTATTTTGACCCATAGAAATGTAAGGGCTAGAAAAATTGCGCCGAGTTAGATTTATTTTGGTAAAAATTTAAATCCAGAGTTTTTTTAAGTCCTATAAACTACTGTTTTTCATATGTTTATTTGACCTATTAAAAAACTCTAGAAATGTTACCCAAATGTGTTGACTAAAGTTTTAATGCAAAATCAAATGCTTAAGATTGTATTAAACCTAAACAAGTCTTGCAAAAGTTGGACGCGTTAGAGATGCTAATAATTTCATTAAATTAAATAAATTCCTAACAACAACTTTTTTCTTCCCACTTTCTCCAGGGCGGCTGGTGGTGGAAGTCATGCGGCCGAGGCCTGAACGGTCTCTATCTGCACGACCCGCAGGATCTGACCGCCCGGCAGGGCATCGTCTGGTTCCGCTGGAGGGGCTGGGACTACACGCTCAAGAAGGCCACCATGATGATCAAACCGCGAGGACCCCAGGCAGCAGCCCAGCAACAACAACAGCAGCAACAACAGCAGCAGCAGCAACAGCAACAAGGGGGCGGTTCGACGACGACGTAATAGTGATATTTTTTTTTTTCGTTTTTTGTTTTTCTTTTTATTTCCGGAAAACTTTTTCGCGCAAAAGCTCCAATTTTGTACAAATTCTGTTTTCTCTGAACGCCTCTTTTTCCCACACATACACACATTAAAGCTAGAAGCGATTCCATGAATGACGTTACATGACACGTTGACGCGCCAAACGAACAGCTTCATTCTTCAGACATTTTTCCAGACCATAATCGCCAAATTTGTAAATTACCCCCTCCACAACAACTTCGAACGAAGAACCTCCGTCCGCTGCATTCACATCCCTGTCCCATGTTTTTTTTTTCTAATTTGTTGTATATGTATTTTTATTTTATGTTTAATTTATTAAATTTAGTTGAAAGGACGAGCGTGAACGAGCGAAAACAAAGCAAATTTAAACAAACACAATTATTAGTGAAATATCTTGCACTGCGTCACCGTCATACCCCCCCTTTCTTGTGTAACGACACGTGGTCAGAACCGCGTGCTCAAATAGCTACAGGGAATGTTACATTTGTTATCCCCGAAAAATACAAACTTGTTGCACAACAACAAAATACGCCGTCTTCCAGCTGAAACCGCAGCAGTAAGAAGAGTACAACGCACACAGACGCAATTAAATGGTGAAAAAAAAAACTTTACGAGTTTGGACCTTCTTGCGACGGAAAAACAAAAGAACTTGTGAAACTCACCACCAGCACCAGCGCCGATATTTTTCTTTTCTCAATCCTATAAACTCTGGCCTTTATATGCAGACGAAGAGAAGATATCTGATGACGAACTGAAAGAGATTGTTTAACGATAGTGTATTATTTTTTGTTTTTGTTAGGTAAAATTGTCATTTTTCATCATCCATTATCATCCACGTGCGCATTTGTTGCGAGTTGGTTTCCTTTTTCGCAACTTTGTAACATAAAAGAAACAAAGATGGCGGCGAACGCTGCTGGGTTTTTTACGAAAGATGGTGAGTTTCATGTACTCACCACTGTGAATTTTGTGCACTCACAACTAGATGGCGACAGCGTCGCTCCAAACTTTACCTCCGTTTATCTGTGGTTCAAAAATTACGCCACCAACCCAGAACAAATGGACCCGATCAGTTTTACGACCACGTTGACATTCCGTCTCTAATGTCAAACGTGGTGAATCTTGCCGATACGCCTCTCTGGCGCACAGAACAACCGCCACCGATGACCGGAAAGGTCATCGCGACGACTGTCCTTTTCGTGCAGAAGGTAGACCAGACCAGCTGTTACCTAATTCTGCAAGCCTTTGCCGTCACCCGTGGTCTCCCAGAAAGACCATAACTCATTTCTCTGCCGTGTTTTTGCGCTGGTAAGGCATTTTCTTGAAGCCTTTCCTTTTTTTCACTCCACTACTGGTCGTTTCAGATTTGGTTTGGCCAAGTACTTCCCTGACTTTTTGCCCGAGTTTTGCCCCCACTTGGAACCGGTCCTCTCTCGTTTAATGGTAGTTCTAGAGAACGTGGTGAGTGGCAACGTGTGGTGTAAGAAAATTTCATGCTACGCCATGTTGGGAAATCATAATAATAAAGTGCGGTGAAGAGTGCTGGGCAACAGTCTTTTTTTTTCAAACAAGGTGAATTTACAATATTCACCACTGCGAAGCATTGGCGGCTGAGGGTCGTTCCAAAATTGCCCGTCAGGAGGTATGTTTATTTTCTATCTGTTTATCTGTGCTCAAGACAGATTGAATGCTGAAAGGAAAAGTGTTCCAATCTGTATGATAATTTTATATTTTTGAAAGCATTAGCTATGGCAAGGAAATAGCGACATCTTGTGAATTTATTTATCAATTTGTACCCCCAAATGTCACAACAACCTTGCTACTGTTTCTCAATAGAATGACATTCTGCATCCTAAATCGGAAACCTCCACTCAGCAACGCATAAATTGCATTAAATTGCTTCTTGCGAAAGGTTAAAGCACTTAGCACCTCCAACTAATGACCGTAGCGAAATAATCAGCAAACAGTCACCAACCGTAGTGAATTTGGCGAATCGCTAACTGTAAACCCCAGCAGCTTTCCATCCTTCTTCTTCTTCCTTCCGCCATTGTTCGTTAGAAGGGGTTGAATTCATCACGTCGTCGCCACCAGTGCTAGCTGTCAGTTTAGAGATGATCTGCTGCTGACGCAACCACGTGACATACTCATTAATCTTCATCAAAGATCGCAAATTCGAGAGAGAGAGAAAAAAAGTAAGGATGTCCGCCATCTAGTGGGCGAAAAAAGAAACATCTCGCGCACACAAACACGCACAACCATTCATTTTTCACGCAAACAGATTCATGTGTATACACATCCATCTTTAATTGCAGTAAAGAAATGTCAAATCATCAAAAAAAAAAGCTGTAAGCATATAAAAATAGCAAATCTAAGCGAACAAAAAAACACACACATTTGGAAGGCTCACCTGTTTCAGGCGATCGTTGAATTATTGTAATTAATATTATAACGAAACAAAACACTCACCCACACGTACATAAAGCCCACACAATCACAAACATCGATACAAAAAGAGCAACAAAAAAGAATAAAAAAAACACACACTTGCACACCACATTAAATTTGTACGTAAAGAAAAACATATTGTCGAACCACGTGCGTCCGTTTCGTTGGAAAACGGTTCGCGCAAGGATTTACTTGAATATTATACATAAAATACACACACGCAAACGCCAATCATCATTCAAGTGAACAAACAGCCAACATGGATTATAAGAAACAAGAAGAGGAGAAGAAGGAGAAAAAAAACAAACGGAAACAAAAACAAGGCAGCAAAAGAAATCCAATTGTAAATATCGTTTTAATTTAATAGTTGTTAGAATGTTTTTATACTGAAGTAAAACAAATGTGAAAATAGTTGTAATTAAAAGTGAGTGCGTGTATTAATGAACATCCGAAATCCCTGATCATTAAATAATTGTACCAAATGTCTCAATATTTAATCCTAACTCCGGGTTCAACTTAAACTAAGTTAACATTCCGGTGTATTTCACATTTGAGTAATCTTTTTATCAAAATGTTAAAAAAAACTGTATATTACCGGACAAAAAATCAGTTCACGAATACGTGAACAAGCGTTCATGAAATTGGGAATAAAACTGTTCAACTTAATGGTACGTTTCTAATCTAATTTAATCTAACCCTAACGCGGCCAAAAACATATTTGTTCTTGGTTCCCAATTTCATGATGTTTGTGCAGTGTTGGGAACAGTTTTTAATAGATTTGGTTAAAAAAGATAAATATTTGCAACGGCCGGCCCTAGGAGATAACAATACATTCTTTTAATCTTAAGTAAAAAATCCACACGACATTTCCGAATACTACCCAAACTCAATTGTCAAAAAACTTCAATATGGATAAGGCCACTGCAAAATTTATTCCAAGCTTCCCATTCTAAATTTTATCAAAAATTCAGAGAGGTCAACAAATTGTTACAAATATTGTAAATGAGTGATAGAAAAAAAACTATCATTTGATGATTGATGCACCAAAATATCAGAGCCTATAGCGAACGTCACTATAACTCGTGAGTTCTCTTTTCATATCTCGTGTTTGCTTTTTCAATCACTCCTTTCCTTTTCCTCGTTCACACTAACTCGCCGAAGATTCTTTTGTTTTCTCAGAAAACCGCAACGAAAGATCGCGAGAGGGGAATTGGGAAACGGGCCCAACAAATCACGTCCCATTGAACTGCTTTGGAAAATTTTGTTTTGTGGCCCCTTTAGTGGCTACGCTCTGTTGAGGGGGGATGATTGTGAATGCGGGAATGAGAGAGGAAAAGAATTGTCAATTATTTTTGCTGAAAATTTCGCGACGGATACAAAAGCAGTAAAAAATTAGAGATAAGATTTTGGCGATGATAACTCTAGTCGCTGAGAACTGAAAGTTGAATACACTCAAACCCCGATGGTTTGACACCAACTGTTGTCAAACGAACGGGGTCACGTTTTAGTTTGACACCCCTTTTACACGGAGTTCACACACACTACCAAACGTTTGTTTTGATAGTGTGCGTGAGCGCTGTGTAAAAAGTGACAGTTCGTCACTTTTTAGTTTGACTTTGACCAACCAACGGGGTACAAACTAAAAAAGTGTCAAACGAAAAAGTGACCAACCACCGGGGGTTGAGTGTACAACAATAATAATAATATTCAAAAATTGAAAAAAAACACAGAATTGCGTTTATTTTGGATGTTTAAGTCAAGCATCTTAAGGCCCTCACAATAGCCCTACACTGAAAAAAACCCAATTCTCGAAATCGTGAATACAATTCACAAATGCGCGAACCACAAAGGAATATATTCACGTTTGTAGTGCAAATGCACCATACTCATGAATAAATTCTTTCGTGGTTCTCACATTCGTGAACTTAATTCACGATTACAATAATTGTTTTTTTTTGTGTACCCAGCATTTTTTTTAGATATTTTTTTAAATGTTGTAAATTTTTGTGGCTTTAGCAAAACTGTAAGAATGAGATATTTTTTGTAAAAAAATAGAGAATTGAGCATGAATATGAATAATCTTAAGTGATCTTGAAATTCTGAGTCAATGGCCAGCAAAGGCAGTGATGAAATGTTAAGATAATTAAAAATAGACCAAGCAAGCTGAAGCACGGCATACGAAAAAGAAGAAAATATTAAAAATGTGAAGCAACATTTGTAAAGGACACATAAGCATTTGAGCAGCAAGGTATATTCGTAAAATTAACAAGTAGTTGATAGATATTTGGAAAATGCTTGGGAAAATGCTGAATTTATTAATAGTGGCTTAGGTGGCCATTTATATTACTGAACTTAGATTTTTTCAAATTTTCCTCCAGAAATAAGGTTTTCTAAATTTTATAAAAATTACAATGAAATTTCAAAATATAATGAGCTTGTGCGTTGATATTCAAGGATCACAAGAAGAAAATCGGCAAAAAACTGTTCAAAAAAACAAATTAAAAAATATATATTAGAAAAAAGTAAAAAATTTGAGGTGATTTCATACTGCCGAGAAATTTAGTATAAATTTTACTAGAATAAAAGATTTTACCAAAAGACTCGACTCGATTATCCGAAGGTCTTGGAAAAGTTTCGATATTCGAATTACGAAAAAAATATTTTTTTCGTTGTCTCATTTATGATTGTAGAGCTCAATTATGACCCTTAACCTACACTACAATGATACAGAATTTTTAAATCCAAGATAGTGGCCAACATGACGGAGAGGAAATATCGAAAAAAAAATAATACACAATCAACGATTCAAATTTGACTAAAATTTTGTTGCAGAACTCAAATTTGATGTTTAAAGTAAGATTCGTAATCGATAATTCGATTATCCGAAGTCCAATACAAACCTTCGGATAATCGAACGTCATATAATTGAGGCTTCGGAAAATCAATTCTGGACAGTACATGTTTTTTTTAATAATTATTTTTAAAAAATCTTGTTTAAATTGTCTTTTAATTTTGTTTTCATAATTCCACCTCGTTTATTTCCCAAAAATACGTTTAATTTTATAGTACGTAATTAAACCGAATTCAAGTTTTATGAAATAACTTTAAAATGGAACTTGGGTTAACATAACGCTTGACATTTAAAAAAATGTTTATGGTGACAAAAGGATAATTGAAACAAAAAAAATGAAAATTAAACGAAAATAGCAACCTGTTGAATGCTCAAAATCACAAACAGTACCAAACCATTACATAGCATTTCAAAACAAAATCACAGCCTCCACTGTAAGAGCCCACCCCTGCACCACGCGCGAGAGGGCTGTCAAACGAAAAAGGAAAGAGAGACGAAAAGAGCAGCAACCAAAAAGAACTGTCTCGTCGTCGTCGTAGCTGTCGCATTCGATCCCGTCAGCTGAAAGTTTTTTGCAAGTTTTACACCATTTTCGGACTTTTAACGTGCCAAAACTAGTGCCAAACTGATCCCCACTTTCCAATCGACCGCTTGCGGGTGGAGTTTCCCGGTTTCAGCAGGATGAAAGCCGATAAAAGTCGATTTTCCCAAGTGACTTCTCGTTTCGTGATGGAAAAAATAATGCAGCAACAAGAGGAAGAAGAAGACAAATTCCAACAGCAAGCGAATGGAAAGTATCATCATCAAAAGCAGCAGCAGCAGCAGAAGTAGGGAAGACGAGAAGGTTGCGGGGAATCATAAACAACAAAGAGTTCCGACAAACCTCAGTGCCGAGCCGCTCTAGAATAAGAAGAAGAGCAGGAACATCGACGGCAGCAAGAAGACCGTGCTCCTCTACAAATAAACAGAAGAAGGAAAATGAAATGATACGATTCTTGAGCAGAGAATCAACGTTAATCGAAAGTGATAATCAATTACACATGAAACAAAATAGAATTTTGGAATCACAAGCAACGAAAAAAATGGCTTCCAATCGACGCAAACAGTATTACTATTATTACCTGCTGATGACGGCAGCAGCAGCGGCGACTCTTTTTGGATGTCGGCAGGTCGCCGCTTCCTCGTCCCCTGCCACCAATCATATCTTTGTAAATAACATAGTTCCTTTGATAAGTAATCTAAGTGGTAGTGTGATAAGTTCCGATAACGACAGCAGCAGCAGCAGTAAAGTGCCTTCCTCCCAGTCATCGACCGGACCGGTGTTCCCATTCGGGGTGGTGGCGGCACCACCACTGGCACCGGTTATTCAGCAGCAGCATCCGGGTCAGCAAGATCGAGACTATAGCATTCAGGAGCTGACGAAGCTTCTTGAGATGAAGCTGAAGCGGATACGCAACCAGGAGCTCGATGTTCCTGTTGTGCAGGAATTGTATGACACTATGGAGTTCACCTCCATCATTCGCAATGACGTAGACGAGCTGGACAAAATGACCAAGAAATTGTCAGCCAAGTTTGAGCAATCATCCGCCGTTATAGATCGACTGCAGGCATTCATCTATGATGCGATAACTCGTCAAGGTGCCAAATACAACACCCTGATCAATCCGTGCCCATACAGTGAAATGTTGAACCCATGGGATGACGAACCGCAGTTTGATCTGCAGAACTTCATTCAAAACACCAAACTGATGAATTCAACCGCTTCACTGAAGCAGTTTTCCAGTGATTCGGGATTTCTGGACTTTTCCGCCTTTCCAGCTAGTCCCGACGATCGCCCGAGGATACGAATCAATGATCAGACCGTGGAGGATAACAACCAAAATCTGCAGAAACGATTTGTGGACCAAATCGCGCACTTGCACGGAAACTTTTACAACCTAAAGCAGCTCTTCTACCTGTCTCCACTGGATCAAGCTAGTGCATTCAAATGTCACTATCATCCAAAGGATGGTCGACTAAAGTCACTGTATCTGTCCTCTGTGAGGAACAAGCACTTCATGATTCTGCTAGACATTGGAAATTCGGTCAGTTATGACCAACTGGAAGTCGCAAAAGCCATCGTGAAGTTCATAATCTACCTTCTCAATGAGAACGATAGGGTAGCGATTGTAGCCGTCAGTCAAAAATTGACCACGACAGAAAACTTTCTCGATTGCACCAATGGACCGTTTGTGAACGCCACCATGGACAACAAGGACCGACTGGTGGATTTTGTCGATTCCCTGAACAAAACGGCTTCGGCGGCCGCGCACGTTTCTGCGTTTAAATACGCGTTCAAAGCAATCGGAGAAGCCTACCAAGGAGTGTCCACGGAACTTCCGGTAGTGTTCCTCTACCTTGGTAGGGCACAAATTTCCCCCATCACTGCCGCCGCAAAGGCTCTCATCAGAACGATCGCTGACGGCCAGTCGAGGCTGCCTTTTCCAGTGATCATCAACACGTGCCTGATCCTGCTGGACGAACGAGAGATCACGTACGAGAAGCAGTTCATTGCCGACGTAACAACGCAAAATTTTGCAAAGTACAATCTGAGCGGAGTATTTTTCAAGCCGCGAGCTGGCAAGATGGTGATGATCTCCAAGCACAGCTTCGATGCTCAGCGATTCGTGATAGCACTGATGGAACCATTCTTGAACGATTTGAAGCTTATCGAGAACCGGATTCGGATTCACTTGCCCTACCACGAGGCGATGACGCACGATACGCTGGTAACGCTGTCGATTCCGGTTGGGATTCACGGTCTCATGGGAATCGATTTGTACTTGAGTGATCTAGCGGAGGATGTATCGTACTACAAGCAGGATGATGAATCGTACGCGTTCGTGATTGATTTGAAGGGGAATACCATTATGCATCCTTCGTTCCCTCGACCGCTGGCAGCTAGAGAGAGCTTCTTCATCACTAACATTACACGATTGGAGAGGAAGCTCGGGATTGTCGAATACCTAAAGATTCTGTCGCTAGAAAAGGGCAACTTCACGATCCAAGACGCTAACTCCAACCAAAGCACAGTTTATCTGTGGAAGCGTGCCAGATTCTACATCATCTGCATTGTCCGAACCATCAACTTGGACCGCAGTCCAAACATTCTGCTCAACGGTGCTAGCTCTCGGTTTACTCCAGCGCAACAGATGCAGTATTACCACTCGCGATCGAGTCTGGATTACAGCTTTATCAGCAGTAACGGGGTCAGCAGTCGTAACCTGTTGTCGGAACTGATTTACCATCGCATCGATATCTATCCGGCCCATCTACAAAGACCTCAACCAAGCATATCGATGAACTCGATCAACGGTGATCAACTGGCAGCTGAATCACCGCGAGTCTGCCGGCTGATGAAACAGCTAGCCCTGGCGGACGATTCTACACTTTACCTGAGCTCATCCTCGTTTCAATCTCCATACGCTCACATCCGCAACAATCGTGACGGTTCTAACGAAGACGACAACGTGCGGACCATTCAGAACATCATGGCTTACCTGAAAGATACCACATCACTGTTTGCAAACCCTGGGCTGCTTCCAGAAGTTCGAAGCGATGTTCTTGCCCTGCTCAAAGTCATTTCGAACTACCGCCGGAAGCACGACGAAAGCAAGCTCAGCAAGTACATCATCCGACGGTACGCCGCCACCGTCAACGGAGTGCTCGAATCGTACCCGGGAGGCCTGCTCGACACCGACATCGAACCAACGAAGCGTCCCTGGTTCGTCAAAGCCATGGAGCATCCGGGAAAGATTGTCGTTACGAAACCGTACCTGGATGCCGGTGGAGCCGGATACATCGTCAGCGTTTCGTACACGATCTTCGAGGGAATCGCCGATGCGCTGCACAACACCGAAAACGACAAACCGATCGTGGTGGTTTCGTTGGATCTTACGCAAGGATTCTTCTACAAGATGCTGATGGAATCGTCCAGCACCTGCAACGCCGAGAACATCAAGTGCTTCCTGATGGACGATCGAGGCTACCTGATCGCACATCCCAAGCTGATTGAACCAGCCATCAACAACAACCGCCGCATGCTGGAACACATCACCCACAAGGAGTCCCAGGTGGCGAACGACATCCTGAACCACAAGCAGCTCGTGACGAAGAAGATGTGCTTCAACTACGTGAACCGAACCGTGCAACGGTTTTACCAGTTCAACATGTCGCTGGCGGAAGTGGTGACGAACCTGATGTACGGCGAGAAGACCAAGTACCAGATCATGCTGATACCGGGCACGAACCTGTTCATCGGTGTGGTCAACTCGACGAACGACGGGGGCGCGTTCTGTCCGTGCAGCACGGTGAGTTGGGTTTTGAGCTGTTTAAAGACAATTTGACTTAATTTGAATGAAATTTAATCAGGTCGGCAACTCGTGCCTCAACTGCAACCGGATGGAGCAAACCGAGTGCGAATGTCCGTGCGAGTGCCCGCTGGAGTACTACGACGAGGAATCGCGATCCGGAAGTGGTTGTTCGAGTAGCCCTAGCTCGGACTCGCGCAGATCGCGTCAACCGCGGCCGGAATCGATCCCGCTGTGCTCTCCGCTTCCGGAGGAGCTCATCTCGATGAACGCGCTCAACTTTGAAAGCGAGTACGACCTGAAGAGCTGTTCCAGCATCAACTGCGAGGACTACACGACCCAGGGGGAGTGCTTGGGTAAGTTGGGGATATTTTTTGGGGGGATTCTTGAAAGAGGGATTCATGTGTATGGTTGTTTCAGGCCTCGTCGGTTGTGAGTGGTGCCAGGTGGACATCGACGGTGAGAACACCTTGAATACTCCGTTTTGTACGTCGCAGTTGACGTGCTTCAACGGAGTGTTTGGGTCGGCTACACCGTACGGGGACGTGATGAGTAACAACATCATGGAGTCGGTACTGCCTCCGGCGTACAGCGCGATTGGACCGGTTGCCGGAGCCATTTTGGCGCTATGTCTGGTCGTTGGGTTCGCGATGTATTGCTACCGGCAAAACAGTGCGGAAGCCTCCGATCAGCTGTACGATGATCTGGTTGCGGATCACTGTAACGGACTGCCTCTGTCCCGGTTTGACATTGAGGATCACAGTCCTCCGGACGATTGCGACATCAGTCGAACGAACGCCAAGCAGAACCTGCTCATGAACAACCAGAACAACGCCAACTATATGATCTTCCCGAGCGTAACGTCCCCGTACCAGATGTCTTCCAACTATCGCCGACCGAACGCCGGTTCGTCCGATCACGGCTACTCGACCATGACCCACCACGAGGAATCGGAACACCTGTGCCTGTCCAACGCGGAACCAGTGGCACCGAACGCTTCCACCGGCAAGCGTCTCTCGATGTCCGACTCGGCCTCGATCAACACGTCGGTGTCGAGTCCGTACAGCAATCACCAGAACTTCCTGTCACACAACGGTAAGCTCAAGCCTACTGGGATCGGCGGTGACAGCGAGGAACAGCAAAAGCTGTACGATCCCTCGCAAACCGTGCTGCCCTCGCCGAGTTCGGTGTCCCGGACGGGACACCACATCCTCGTGCCGGTCACCGTCCACCGGAACATGGACGTTTCCTAACGAACAGTGCTAGGCTACTTATAAAGAACTCTATATAGATGTTTATATTCGATTTATACAGTACGGTAAGAACTCGCGAAGAAGACTACGTTCTAACAGTGCTAGTGGGTAAATGTTAGCATGTAACTAATCCTCTCCTCCCTCGATAGTTGTATGTAAATGTGTACCTTAACAACCCAGAGATTTCCGCTGTAACCGTTCCTGTTGACCATCACGCGCTCGTCTGTTAAATGTAGAACCCCGTTTGCGTGACCAATCCCCGTGATTACAACTGTTAGGAATATCCCACTTAAAGATTTCAAACACTCGCATTGTTACACCCAATTTAACGTAACCTTACTGTGCAGAACTTCCCCGATTTGAGCACCTTATAGATTCCGGTAAAGTTAGGAAATTTGCGATATGGAAATTCATCGTATTATTAAGCTTTAAATCCCGACTTCCAACATGTGAAGCACGATGTTCAATAACCTCAGTTTGACAGTTGGTTTCTCGCTTTAACCGCGATGGCTTGACACTGATTGCTGTCAAACTACCAGGGTCCATTTTGAGGTTGAGATCTGTTTTACACGGCGCTCACATCAGGGATGCCAGATATACAGATTTGTCTGTGTTTCACAGACATTTGAGCTCGTGTCAGACATTTTTTGAGGTGCACAGACTGTTTAAAAACTTCATTAAATTGTTATTTTGTAAAAATATCAATCAAAAATTATTTCGTTAGTCTTCAAATGCTTAAAAACACATTTTTTGATGGATTTATATGACTGTAAATTGATATATTTGAATTTTAGACAAAGGCACAGACATACACAGACTTTTTCACAGACATTTTAAAAAATCATGTGGCATCCCTGGCTCACATACACTATCAAACTATTGTTTAGTGTTTCGGTGTGAGTGAGCGCCGTATAAAAGTGACAATTCTACGCTTTTTACTTTACATAGAGCGAACTCGAATCTTGTCAAACTGATATTTACATTTCAAACCCATCAATCATCGATTTACGACCACACGGTTACTAAAGCTTGACAGCAGTCAGTTATTTCAATAAATCTGAACATTTCCGATGAATTTCCACTACGCTAATCTCTAAAATAAAAAAAATAAAAACGCAACCAGAACCAGTCACGCCCTCCCATCCACGTCCCCCTTAAATTAACCAACTTTCTAATAACTGTTGACTGATTGTTAAAACAAAATATTGACTAAAATAGGCATTTACTAAATATTTAGGCTAAACTAAATCTTTTTTCAAGCGCGGCTATTGCCTCCGAAACCATTAATGAACCAACACACAAACTCGTAATGTTGCAAACTAACAAAATAAATCACACGCCATTTTAAGAGATTTTGAGTGAACAAACCAAGCCAACTACCAACCACTGCTAACGAAACGCAATTTATAAAAAAATATATCAGAAAAATGTAAGACAACCCGCTAAATGTGCTAAACGGAACTGTGTAGATATTTTACTGTGAAAGTTTAAATGCAAAAGAAAAAATACAATTTATACCAATCCATTTAACAAAAGTCTTTTTTGCGTAAAGAAAAATAAAGCATTTCAATGCATTTGAGACCAATCCTGCAAAAATCTTCAAACCACTGGTTTTTAAAAAAGCTCAAACTTTTTAAAGACTTGGTTCGAGGATTGTCAATAAAAAGAGAAAGTAATTTAGAAAATAGCTATTTATCGAAAAAAAACAAAACAGACTGATTAATTGACACCGACTCCAAACAGAAAGCACCCCCTTAAAAAAAACCCTAGCTAATGAAACGAAAACAACGAAAATCGGTGTGGAGATTTCCCGTTTTAAACAGCTTGTCAATTTTGATAAAATCTTAACTGTAATTTTACACCCAGAGAAACAAAGGTTGTTGCTACTTAATAAAGTGAAATTATATCTTTTATGCTTTTCTGAAGAAACATATTTTGGCTTAAAAATAAGAGCAAATTCAATCAGTTCGTCCAGAAAATTAGTTTCTCCTTCCTTTAATTGTGATTAACAGTTGAGAAATGCTTCAATACATGCATCTAACACTACCAGTGTGCGTAATACTGTACAGAAGAATTAAAGTACACTTTCGCCGTGTGTTTTTTAAGCAGGATTAACGTTTGTCTGTATACCACAAACTTGAGCGATTATTTTACATGTTAGGTTTAGCCAGGTATAATGCAGATTTAGTGTACTTTATTTTATAAACACAAAAGTAAATAAAACAATGCGTCATGACCCGGTGAAACGCAATCAATGTGCTAAATAAGAAATCGTTTTACACGACTTTTGTACTCAAATATCACATCCAAAAAAATGACAATAATCGAATTAATTTGCCAACGAAGTTATTAGACAATTCACAATATATACATTGTGCAATCCCAGCCCAAAACAGGAATTTTTTAGGTACTTTTTTCTTGAGCCTCTCCGATTTCAATGAAACTTTGTAGACATGTTATCCTACGCTTATAGAAGCCATGTTTGTGTATATAGAACCAGTTTCCCTCGATAATGACATTTGAGAAGGGCGTAAGCGTTTAAAATATAACACTCCACTTTTTTTGAGATTTTTTGATTTTTATGTTTAAAAGTCAAATTTCAAGGTGAGCCCACGATTTTTTTTTGTTCAATTTTTTTTGTGAAAATATTTTTTCAGTGTAATATAGTAACCTGGATAATAAATTAGCTTGTATCTGTAAGCCCATACATCCAATTGAAATGTGGTCAAAGACAATCTTATGGGAAATTGGACGAGCTTTCCGGTAAAAATATTTTCGAGACTGAAAAATCAAGTCTGTTACATATAAATTGTCCAAAACCATCAAAAAACCTATTTTTCAACAATTTTTTTTTTAAACCGCTGTAACTTCACAAGGATTGGACTTAGAACAATGGTCAATATGGAGAGTTTTATATAAAATTGTCTGGAGAATCGACTCTCGTGTTCAGTTTTTGAAAATTTTGAGGTTTAGAGCACTTTTGAAAAAAACAGTTTCAGTAAATGATTTTTGTATTTTTTTAGGTGAGTTGCTCCATCCTGCATTTTTCGTCAGTCTTTTTGTAACATCTTAGGCTATTTTCACAAAAAAAAATTGAACGAAAAAAATCACGGGCTCACCTTCAAATTTGACTTTTAAACTTAAAAATCAAAAAATCTCATAAAAGTGGAGTGTTTTTTTCTTTCAGTGTATTTTTTCGGAAAGCCCGTAAAATTTCCTACAAGTTTGTCTTTGATCACTTTTTGATACGATGCAACGGCTTCGAGATACAGCAATATTTAAATTACGAAATACAAAAATATTTGAAACGCTTATGCCCTTCTCAAATGTCATTCAAATCGGAGAGGGTCGGGTACAACCGATTCCCTATTTGACATGGAATTGCTCCATTATATTATAATTCTCAACACAGAGCGGATTCGTTAATACGAATTTCGCTACTTCAAATGTCCGTCAATTCGAACGTATTCGAATTAAAAAGCACTCGAGCGTCAAAACCAGTTGTCAAACTGATGTTGACGTTTCGACACCATTGTTCGACCATTTCCGGACACGTTTCAAGCCATATTTCAAGCATATTTCAAGCTTTTGACAGCTGTCAGTCGTTCCAATTAGCGAATTTGGATTCGATTATTCGAATGTTGTTTCATTCGAATTAGCGAATCCGCTCTGTATAAATGTTTTTTTTTTTTAATAAAAGCCGTTGCAAATATTTTTCAAAGATGATGTCAAATGTTAAAACCGTGCCTTGCAATTGGGTCCTAAAATGAAGCTTAGATTGCTGATATTATTGTTTACAGCGATAAAGCTAATTTTTCTGAGTACAATGACCCTTTGTACGACCACAAAGAGTTTAAAATGGATTTTTAAATCAATTTTGAAAAATTAACCTCGCGGTCCTTCTTGACAGAAAAGCTCCTACTTGACAGCTTGTTCCAAGGGGACCATGATTGATCCATCGAAAAAATGTTGTCTTGTCAAAAAAAATTGCATTAAAATGAAAAAAAGTGATCAGAAAGGGTTTTTAATCGTGGTTTTTACCGTTGTATATATAATTTGACATAGGGCTTTCCCAATTTATTTTTTTAACTTTTTAATTTTTAAGAGTTTTTTTTTAAGTGTTAAGTCAAACGTGTCTTTAGCGTGTTCGCAATTCGCATTTTTTTTTTTTTTTTCAGTGTAAGAACGGGCCTTGACCGATCTTATGCACTAGGTTCCCGACGAACACGCACTGCCCTTACACCTACATCTCACCCTTGCTCTGAGTCAGTACGAGCAGCACGCTAGAACACGCTTTGAGTGTTCGTGCCAGGCATGCACACCTTCTTTTCCGGTTACGCATTTTAACTCGGCCGGGGGTGGTAAATTACGTAGGGTTTGATGTAAGTATAAGCGCCTAACCATTTATAGTGTGTCTATCAACTTTCATTAAAGCAAAAACTGTTTTATTTTTAGTTTGAATTCAAAAACTTATTGTTATTTACTGTGTATTGTTTTCTCCTGAAATCTTTCCTATTATTGAGTCTGTTTATCTGTTGCTATTTCTTTTGTCGCGGTGTTTTGTTACAATTGGGTACTAAAGCCCTATGTAAATTTTTAGGCACAACGGTAAAAACACGATTAAAAACCATTTCTGATCACTTTTTTTCATTTTTATGCAATTTTTTTTGACAAGACAACATTTTTTCGATGGATCAACTATGGTCCCCATGAAACGAGCTGTCAAGTAGGACCTTTTCTGTCAAGAAGGAACGCGAGGTTAATTTTTCAAAATTGATTTAAAAATCCATTTTAAACTCTTTGTGGTTGTACAAAGGGTCATTGTACTCAGAAAAATAAGCTTTATCGATGTAAACAATAATATCAGCAATCGAAGCTTCATTTTAGGACCCAATTGTTGGTCCTAATCATGTTATAAAAGTTTACCAAAAATACAATAGTAATATTTGTGTTAATCCTTTAACCATTCCATAAATTGAGTAAGGGCTCAAACCTCACTTGTTTGAAAAAAAGGGTGAAGATTGAAAACAATAGACAGTAAAAGAGAATTTATTTTATAAAAATCAAGTATCAATAGTAAGAGAATGATGAGCGTATTTTGAAGAATAGAAATGAGAAGCTAGATGTGTTAGATGTAAAATTAGACAATAGTTAATAAATAGAGATACAAAACAAGCTTAGATTATAGTGATGATAATTTATAGGACAGATAAAGAATTATTCAAATAAATAAATTCGCAATAAAATCAAAAAAGATTAGGCCAATGATAAATAGACTTGATATTACTAGTACATTAAGTAAAAGTATATTTTTAAGGAAAAAAAAACAAAACAAAGTTTGTTACAGCAGTATCAATTGATATAAAAGAGTGGAAAAGCTTTGAGAGATAAGAGAATCAAGAGTTAGAAAAATCAAAATCAAATGTTGGATATTAAATAGAAGAATCAGTGAAGAATTGGGAATCAGAAGAGCAAAATAAAAATAGGAGATAGGTGGTAGCTGAGAATGAAAAGAAGAGAAACCCCGTTGTGCGATGTTTCAGGTACATCCACAGCAGTTGACTCAACATACTGCGAATCAAAACAATACCGTCTACAATCACAAATTACTTCCCTTTCCCACATTGTCGCGCCCCTTTCTTTTAGCCGTCTCGATTCTGACCCTCGCTGGTCAAAGGTCATCATGAAAACCAAGCCAACGTGGAGGTAAGAAAATAGGACACTCGCAAGGAACCAGCGCTATACTGTTCTGATCAAGATAATTCGGATGATCTAACAGAACTACGGATGTAGTTAGTTACGCTCCATCCAGGATGTTCTTTGCGTGGACGTCAACCGAAGAGCACGCAACAAGGTCAGTGCCATTGCATGCTCTTAGGTATCAATCCTTGGCCTGCCAAACGTGTCTTTAGCTAGTTATCAACAAAATTGGTCGAAAATATTTTTGAAAACATTAATTGTAAGCGATGCTAAAAATGGTCAAAACAAAGCCGATCGCAGACTATTTTGAGTCAGCTCTGTATATTATATATATTCAAAGGCTTATCATTTTTTAATCTAGTCCAAAAATCAGTGAGTAATTTTTGAACATTAAAATTAAAGTGAAAATAGAAGTACAATCAACTGAAAACTATTTAAATTGCGGCGACCTTGGCTTGTTAGTCAAAATCATAGTTCTACACTAAAACCCCGGTTTACGCTCAGGCGTTACGCTTTGTATTTCGTCAATTTCTCTGGAACGACGCAATATTTTTGCAAACTTTTGAAGCGATTTATACGTCTTGTGCAGATCTACAAATTGCTTTCAAAAGAATGTAAAAACATTACACTGTTTTCGAGAAATCAACCAAACAAAAAGCGTAACGCCTGCGCGTAAACGGGGGTTTTAGTGTTTATTCTAGCTTAATTTTTTTCAAATTCAACTGTTCTACGCATAATTGTCCCATGTTCAAAAAAGTGCAACTGAGAAAAACGCGATTGAAATTTTTCGACCGATTTCTGTGTTTCTACGCATAATTGTCCCGTAGGTTCCTATTTGCCTTATGTGTCCCTAATCGCCCCCGTTAGCAGTTTATCATCCTTATTTGTGATTCTCTTGCTATACAACCAACGTAAAACTAATGATTCCGTGTAAGAAAATACTTGATGGGACAATTATGCGTAGAAGTTTAACGATGGGACAAACAGACTTGGTGTTGTTTTTAATGAGGTTTCGAACAAAGTGCTAGATTTTATGTGTTTTTCTTAAAGTACACGTCAAACTAAACTTTAAAATGACATAAAGTCAAAATCGTCAAAAAATGACATGGGACAATTATGCGTAGAACGGCAGTATACGCAGCCCAGTTATCCAGTGTCTGGTTAAAAAGCAACCCATTCAGTTACCGAACAAGTGAGGTAGTCAAATCATGCCAGTATTTTCCAAAAAAATATATTCAAAAAGCATTTTTCATCTAAATCTAATCTTGACGCCGTGCCATCCAAGCGATGATGTTATGGAGAGATTGTTTCAAGAACATCTAAACAAAAACGCAGTTAGAATTTCAGTAAATATTTTAAGAAAGTGTAAAATAATCAAACTAATCCGCCGGCGTGCCTTCCAAGCAGTGATGTTATCAGAAGTACTTTTGAGGTGAAAAAAAATCAGTTAATTTTCTGTGGTCTACATGTAATGTAGATTTTAATTGTTCTATTTTGTTATTAACAATAATTGATTATTGATGAAAAGTAATGAACGTTGATAATCCCGGAATCTCAAAACCCATCGAAATTCCACCCCTACTCGATTTTGACGTTTTCATGTTTGTACAATCTGTCAAAATCAGCCGATATCGTTGTATTTTCTGACTGATGTTTTGATTTGAGCAAATTTGGGTGGTGCATTCGGGGTGGCGCTGCAGTTTTATGGGTTTCGTGATTAAGAAGGTGTAATTTTCCTGTTCAAATCGCACACAAACTTCGCCCCAAGATGACGTCGAAAAACATCTTCTCGAAGCACCTGCCCAACATCAAGCTCGCGACCCGGTTCGACGCCGACGGCAACGAGATCCAGGTCGAACGCCGCGAAGACGAGGAGCAGAAGCGCAAGGAGCAGGACATTATCGAGGCGCTAGTGGGGGCCGGCTACTACCGGGCCCACATCCAGGGCCTGTCCACGTTCGACAAGATCGTCGGCGGAATGACCTGGTGCATCGAGGCGTGCGACTACGACGTGGACGTGGACTTGCTGTTCCACGAGAATCTGACGATCGGGCAGAAGATGTGAGTGAGGTGTTCTTGAGATGTGTTTTTGGGTTTTAATTTGGTTCAATTGTAGATCACTTACGGAGAAGATCGTCGTGGTGCTGCCCAAGATGAAGTGTCCGTTTCAGCTGGAACCGCACCAGATCCAGGGGTTGGACTTCATCAACATCTTCCCGGTGGTCGAGTGGCTCGTCAAGCGGTCCGCCGAGAATCGTAGCGAAAAGGCCGATCGATTGAAGAAGTTGGCCGCGTCGCAGTTTCAAAATTATTTCACTTTGGGCTCGGATCGGGAAGCCAAACAAGTTCACGCCCGTCAGTTGGGCAACTTGAAGACTGTCGAGGATCGTTACATTCCGAAGAGGCAGTTCCGGCGAACGGAACGCGGTCCGGAGGATGTCATGAGTCGGGTACGGATCACGCTCATGGAGTACGGAACGCGGGATTTTTCCGTCAAGACCAACGTGGACATTGCGGAGATTGATGCGGACGCGCAGGACGAGGACGTGTTTCGAGGAATGCTGCAGGAGACCGACCAAGAAGAGGTACCTGCGTGCATGACTGTGTGTGTGGCTGTTTCTCTTAATTTGCTTTTCGATCTTATTTTTAGCTTGATTTTGATCAATTATTCAAAAACTTATCAGTTGCTAAAGAGGTAATTCTTCTCCAACTTAAAAAAAATAAAACTTTTCAACAACCCTCCCCTTCTCAAGCAGCAAAGTCGAGACTCCAAACTGACCGCGGAGGAGCGCGACACCCTAAACCGCCACTACGAGGATCTCAAGCGCGAAATGTCCATCGACACGAGCCAGCTGTCCGAGCAAAACAAGATCAAAACAATTCTCGCGACCAAATTGGCACTGGAGAAAAAACTGAATCGCGTTAAGTCGCACAACGACCAGCTTCGCCAAGTCGTCCAAAGCGAGCGCGACCAGCTGGAGCTCGTCCGGCAGGAGAAGGAATCGCTCGAGCAGGACATTAACAACCTGGACAACACGGAAATCAGCGAGGAAAATCGCAAGATTGTCGCCCACGTGCAGGAGCTGATCCTGGAGAACGAAAAGATGAAGCAGCACGAGGCGGAGTTTAAGGAGCGCTGCAAGAAGGAACTGGTCGAGTTGCAGACAAAAATACAGTAAAAATCCCAAAACTTCGAAAAAATAAAAATAAAAACTAAATTCTAATAATTCACAGAAAAGCGGAAGCCACAACCCCGGACGAGGACATTGCCGAGCACCAGAGAGTGCTTGAGGTGGAGCAGGAGCGCCTCAAAGCGTTGCGGCTGCAGCTGGCGAAGAAGAACCGCGCGTACGTGGCCATCAACCGACAGCTGGACAACATTCCCGACCGGACCGAGCTGGCGCAGTACCAGCGTCGGTTCCTCGAGCTGTACAATCAGGGTGAGTTTGGCTACATTCAAATTCGAAAATCTTTATCTTTTGACGGAATTTTTTGATCGATTTGGTGTCTTCGGCAAAGTTGTAGGTATGGATAAGAACTACACAATAAAAAAAAATTTTGATGATTTTTTTTTAATTTCAGTTTTTGTAACCAAAACTTAATTTGCAAAAAAAAACACTATTTTTATTTTTTATTTTCTGATTTGTTTTAGGGGACATCGAATGCCAACTTTTCAAAATTTTACAGATCGGGCAAAAAATCTTTGACCGAGTTATAATTTTTTGAAACAAGACTGAAATTAAAAAAAATAAAATCAATTATTCGCTCTACAACATTGCCTTGGCGTTCTCGATTGCGAGATTCCTACTCGAAACTAAGTGTCCGAAGGCTTGATTGTTGAGGCAATAGGGGCATGGCGTCGCTATTTTTAGACCACATTTTCCACTTTTTCTGCTTCGAAACCGACCGACTTTATGACGTTTCGCGTACACACACTAGCGCACCATTAGATTTTGCTGGCCGGACAAAATTTAACCTCAATCTTTTTCGTGTACGTACACGCAATACATGCGCACGTAGATAACTCTATAGGACGCCGTCTGTTATTAGACGATAACTCAGCACTTTTCCACTCTTGCTCTTAAAAAAAACCAGATGGCAGCACGATGTAACGCTACGTCCCTATTGCAAACCTCTTTTTACACCTTAGCTTCCATCCACCCTGGGATTCGAACTGACGACCTTTGGATTGTGAGTCCAACTGCCTACCAGCGACTCCACCGAGGCAGGACCCAGGGATACGACTCCTACACCTGGACTGAGCTATCGACCTAACCCTTTAGGTTAGACCGGGACCAACATTTACTTCCCCATCCGACGGAAGGCGTGGTCAGACAAATCTCGTCTCGAAAAATGCCACCGGGGATCGACAAATCGATATATTTGTATCATTTTTCGATGTAAAACGAATTTGCAATCAAAAATATTTAAGTGAAATTTTGATAAAGTTCACCGTTTTCAAATTAAAGCCATTTTGAGGTTTTTTGAAAATAGTCGCAGTTATAATTTTTTTTAAATTAGTGCCATGTGCCGCCCACTTTTGAAAAAAAATATTTTTGAAGAGCTGAGAAAATTCTTTATATTATGCTTTTCTAGCTTTGTTGATACGACCCTTAGTTGCTGATATATTGTCATGCAAAGGTTTAAAAACAGGAAAATAGATGTTTTCTAAGTCTCACCAAACAACCAATCATTTTCTAATGCCGATATCTCAACAACTCATGGTCTTATTTTTAATGTTAAAATATGAAACACTCGTGATTTTTTTCGATCTTTTCGAAAACAATATTTTCAAAAAAATCAAGACTAACATATCAAAAGGGCGTAATATTGAATGTTTAGCCCTTTTGAAATGTTAGTCTTGATTTGGTGGGATGTTTGGGTGAGATTTAGAAAAAAAAAAGTGAAATCAAAAATCGCCTAAATGTTTTTTTACCGTATATCATTTTTTTCAGTGTAGTACTTATCCATACCTACAACTTTTCCGAAGACACCGAATCGATCAAAAAATTCCTTCAAAAGATACAGATTTGTTGAATTTCCATACATATTTTTTGTATGAAAAGCTGCCAAATTTGTATGGAAAATGATGCAAAATAGCTTCTTTGGGCATACCAAAGGCACAAAAAAAGTTTCAGCCGGATTACAAAATACAACAACTAAAATTAAAAAAAAATACCGATTCCGTAGAGAACTGCTCATTCGATTTATTTCTTTTGAGTATGTTGAGTGTATTTTTTTTTTCTTTATAGAAAAAGAGCACCCGCAGTCGAGCAGTTTTTGACAGTTCCCCTGTTTGAAAAATGTCGCACGTCGTACGAGTTGTCGCACGGTTTTGATTTTACCGTTTCGATATCGATTGGTCGAAAGGACGACAAACGTACGCCAAACACTCGACATGCCCGACATTGTTTTTTCCATCGATTTTCTTTCAATTCGACGTCACGATTTTCGTCGACGCAAACAGTTTGACAGTTCTCTTCAGTTGATCTTGTTTTAGATCTTGTTCCGTGTCTTGTTCGGACTTGATTGCAACCGAATCGAACCAGCTGTCGTTCCTTTTGGGATTTGGTTTACGAGCTTCGAAGATTTTGGACGATTTTCGACGGATAATAGGTAAGTTTAGTTCTAGATTGTGATATTTTTGCTGCCGAAATGTTCCGGCCGGGGTGCGCGAGTGACCGAATCAAAGTGTCTTCTATTCCAGATTTCGGTCTTCGTGGCGGAAGACGAGATGGGAAGGAACCGGTTTGCGATCGAGGTAGCGGTTGGTGTTTTACTTTCCGCGGGAGGTTGGGGCACATACCTGATGAAACTGGTGAGTCATGTTTTAGAAACGAAGTGTGTGTTTGTGTGAAATTGTATTAAATTCAAAACCTCAAAACATCAAAATTGTTATCTAATCCACGTTTTTACCCAATAATTCCAAACCAAAGAAAAATCTAAATTACCAGAATTTAAAAAATCTTAAACACTAAAACTGTAAAATTCTAAAGTTTTTCATTCTCAATTTTAAAACTCTAGTATTTCAGAATTATAGAATGCAAGAATTCGAAGAGTAAAAATTTCTTTAAATTCATGGAATAGTGTTCAATTTAATTCAATTCTGTTATATTTGTAAATAATCAAGTTACAGTGAGATCATTTAGGTTCACAACAGAGTTTTGGTGTTCCTTTCAGCTGTGTTTTACATCGTAATTCAATCGAAAAATTATTACTTCATGGAATTGTGTAAATTTTTAATATTCTTAAATTATAGAATCTAATAATTCATAAAATTTTCGAAATCTTAAAGTTCTCAAAACATTTCCCTTTAAAAATCTGAAAATCTAAAATATTTAAATTTTGCAATTGAAAAAAAAACCTCAAATACTGAAATTCTTTAATTCTAAATTACTTTAATTGTAAAATTTTAACATAATTAAAATTCTTATATTCCTAAAATACTTGAAATAAAAACAAAATCCAAAAATTCTAAAAATTATGAGTTTGAAATTCAAAAAATTCAAAAATAAAATAACAATCAAATTTTTTTATAGCTTTATATTTTGAATTTCTAAAATTTTAAAAATTCGAAAAACTCTATTAATTATAAAATTAGCAATTTCAAAAGTCTAAAAATTCTAGAATCCTAAAAATTCTAAGACTTCTTAAAACTCCAGAAATCTTTGAATAACTCTAAGAACTATTAACTTTTGCAGTATTTTAAGGTTTATACAATGTTAATTTTTTTGAAATTTGGTCTGTCAAATATTAAGAATTTTAAATTACGTGAACTGCATTGGATGATTTATGGATTTCAGAATTTTAAGGTTTAAGAATTTTAGAACTTAAGAATTTTAGAATTTTAGAATTTTAGAATTTTAGAATTTTAGAATTTAAGAATTTAAGAATTTAAGAATTTTAGAATTTTAGAATTTTAGAATTTTAGAATTTTAGAATTTTAGAATTTTAGAATTTTAGAATTTTAGAATTTTAGAATTTTAGAATTTTAGAATTTTAGAATTTTAGAATTTTAGAATTTTAGAATTTCAGAATTTTAGAATTTTAGAATTTTAGAATTTTAGAATTTTAGAATTTTAGAATTTTAGAATTTTAGAATTTTAGAATTTTAGAATTTTAGAATTTTAGAATTTTAGAATTTTAGAATTTTAGAATTTTAGAATTTTAGAATTTTAGAATTTTAGAATTTAGAATTTTAGAATTTTAGAATTTTAGAATTTTAGAATTTTAGAATTTTAGAATTTTAGAATTTTAGAATTTTAGAATTTTAGAATTTTAGAATTTTAGAATTTTAGAATTTTAGAATTTTAGAATTTTAGAATTTTAGAATTTTAGAATTTTAGAATTTTAGAATTTTAGAATTTTAGAATTTTAGAATTTTAGAATTTTAGAATTTTAGAATTTTAGAATTTAGAATTTTAGAATTTTAGAATTTTAGAATTTTAGAATTTTAGAATTTTAGAATTTTAGAATTTTAGAATTTTAGAATTTTAGAATTTTAGAATTTTAGAATTTTAGAATTTTAGAATTTTAGAATTTTAGAATTTTAGAATTTTAGAATTTTAGAATTTTAGAATTTTAGAATTTTAGAATTTTAGAATTTTAGAATTTTAGAATTTTAGAATTTTAGAATTTTAGAATTTTAGAATTTTAGAATTTTAGAATTTTAGAATTTTAGAATTTTAGAATTTTAGAATTTTAGAATTTTAGAATTTTAGAATTTTAGAATTTTAGAATTTTAGAATTTTAGAATTTTAGAATTTTAGAATTTTAGAATTTTAGAATTTTAGAATTTTAGAATTTTAGAATTTTAGAATTTTAGAATTTTAGAATTTTAGAATTTTAGAATTTTAGAATTTTAGAATTTTAGAATTTTAGAATTTTAGAATTTTAGAATTTTAGAATTTTAGAATTTTAGAATTTTAGAATTTTAGAATTTTAGAATTTTAGAATTTTAGAATTTTAGAATTTTAGAATTTTAGAATTTTAGAATTTTAGAATTTTAGAATTTTAGAATTTTAGAATTTTAGAATTTTAGAATTTTAGAATTTTAGAATTTTAGAATTTTAGAATTTTAGAATTTTAGAATTTTAGAATTTTAGAATTTTAGAATTTTAGAATTTTAGAATTTTAGAATTTTAGAATTTTAGAATTTTAGAATTTTAGAATTTTAGAATTTTAGAATTTTAGAATTTTAGAATTTTAGAATTTTAGAATTTTAGAATTTTAGAATTTTAGAATTTTAGAATTTTAGAATTTTAGAATTTTAGAATTTTAGAATTTTAGAATTTTAGAATTTTAGAATTTTAGAATTTTAGAATTTTAGAATTTTAGAATTTTAGAATTTTAGAATTTTAGAATTTTAGAATTTTAGAATTTTAGAATTTTAGAATTTTAGAATTTTAGAATTTTAGAATTTTAGAATTTTAGAATTTTAGAATTTTAGAATTTTAGAATTTTAGAATTTTAGAATTTTAGAATTTTAGAATTTTAGAATTTTAGAATTTTAGAATTTTAGAATTTTAGAATTTTAGAATTTTAGAATTCTAGAATTTTAGAATTTTAGAATTTTAGAATTTTAGAATTTTAGAATTTTAGAATTTTAGAATTTTAGAATTTTAGAATTTTAGAATTTTAGAATTTTAGAATTTTAGAATTTTAGAATTTTAGAATTTTAGAATTTTAGAATTTTAGAATTTTAGAATTTTAGAATTTTAGAATTTTAGAATTTTAGAATTTTAGAATTTTAGAATTTTAGAATTTTAGAAACAGCTAATTTAATAGCATTTGTACCGAAACAAACATATGAAAATATTCCCTATGTCTAATTTAGTGTGTTTCTCTTTTACAGGGGCCTATTCCACTGAGGATTGTGCTTCATAAATACGCGAGAGTTCATCCCAAGTACGAAGCAGTAGTTCTGGCACCCCGAATAAAATTATATGATGATATGCATTGTCAAAACCATGCAGTTACAATAGATATTATAATATCTATGGTTAGTTTATGGTTGATTTTTTTTAACTTCATTCGAATGACGATAAAGCTATCGTAGATTTCATGGTTACAGTCAATTTCATGGTTTTGTTATTGGAAATGTTATAAATTGAAACAATAAAACTACTGTACATTTCATGAATACAGCAAATATTATGGTTTTGTTATTGGAAATCTCATAATGCATTTTTTCCAATTTTTTGTTACAGTAAGTTTTATTGTAATGATATAGTTGCGTAGTGTTAACTTTTTTTTAACGATTTTTTTTAAATAATTTGAATCATGTAACAAAAGTATTTGAAATCGAGTTATATTTTAAATACAAAACTTCACAAACGATTTTGTGAAAAGCTCAAATCAAATCAAATTATTAAAAAACTTAAGCATTAAGACATTAAAATACTAGAAATTTTACATATTTAACTGTTTCTACACAAAAAAAATTAAATATTAAAATATTAAAATAATAAAATATTTAAATATTTAAATATTAAAAAATTAAAATAAAATATTAAAATATTAAAATAATAAAATAATAAAATATTAAAATATTAAAATACAAAAATATTAAAATATTAAAATATTAAAATATTAAAATATTAAAATATTAAAATATTAAAATATTAAAATATTAAAATATTAAAATATTAAAATATTAAAATATTAAAAGATTCAAACATTTGAACATTTAAACATTTAAACATTTAAACATTTAAACATTTAAACATTTAAACATTTAAACATTTAAACATTTAAACATTTAAACATTTAAACATTTAAACATTTAAACATTTAAACATTTAAACATTTAAACATTTAAACATTTAAACATTTAAACATTTAAACATTTAAACATTTAAACATTTAAACATTTAAACATTTAAACATTTAAACATTTAAACATTTAAACATTTAAACATTTAAACATTTAAACATTTAAACATTTAAACATTTAAACATTTAAACATTTAAACATTTAAACATTTAAACATTTAAACATTTAAACATTTAAACATTTAAACATTTAAACATTTAAACATTTAAACATTTAAACATTTAAACATTTAAACATTTAAACATTTAAACATTTAAACATTTAAACATTTAAACATTTAAACATTTAAACATTTAAACATTTAAACATTTAAACATTTAAACATTTAAACATTTAAACATTTAAACATTTAAACATTTAAACATTTAAACATTTAAACATTTAAACATTTAAACATTTAAACATTTAAACATTTAAACATTTAAACATTTAAACATTTAAACATTTAAACATTTAAACATTTAAACATTTAAACATTTAAACATTTAAACATTTAAACATTTAAACATTTAAACATTTAAACATTTAAACATTTAAACATTTAAACATTTAAACATTTAAACATTTAAACATTTAAACATTTAAACATTCAAACATTTAAACATTTAAACATTTAAACATTTAAACATTTAAACATTTAAACATTTAAACATTTAAACATTTAAACATTTAAACATTTAAACATTTAAACATTTAAACATTTAAACATTTAAACATTTAAACATTTAAACATTTAAACATTTAAACATTTGAACATTTAAACATTTAAACATTTAAACATTTAAACATTTAAACATTTAAACATTTAAACATTTAAACATTTAAACATTTAAACATTTAAACATTCCAATATCAATTAACAAACCCAACTTTACACTGAACCTGTTCAGCCGACGCTCATGCAACGAACGCACCGTTACACCAAGTTACACTGAACCCGTGCGACGCTCCTGAAACGAACGCACCATGGTTCGAGCGAGCTGTCACTTTTTTTACTCGCGCGTGTCCGATCATGTTCGTGTTGACGGTGTTTGCTGAAGTTTTAGGGGAAACCCGGATTTTTCGCGTTGAGGCGGTCGTTTAAGCCAATTGGCCACATCCGGCGATTGGCAATCAAGTTGCCGAACGCGATCCTAGTATTGGTGGACGGATGTTCGAAGTTCGAATTGGAGCGGCTCCGGGATGGCGGAACTTTGGGTGAGTATTTTGAGTTTCGTGAGGGTGGAAGGGAATTCCAAACAAAACAGCAGCGGCACTATCTATTGCCTGCTTGGGCAGATTGCTTAATCACAGTGTTTGTTTTTTTCTACTTTACAGGGACTTCTTCCACACGTTTCCGGCAGAAAAAATCTGCCGAGTCACCGATCCGGAAAAGCAAATTTGAAATTGTCAACCATTTTGGGTGAGTATTTCAGCTGTGGTGGAATTTTGCTTGGAAAACTTTCTTCTGATTTGTTGTGGGAGGGGAGAGCCACGGTGCGAAATCTCCGCAGCAGCAGCAGACATCTTTCGTGGCCTACTGCAGCAACATTTGATCTAAACAAACTGTTTGTTTCTCTTTTCACAGGGACTTCTCCCACCGGGTTCGCTAACGGGACACAACCCAACGGATGCGTTCGATTGGGAGAGGACCCGGCGCCTGCTGCGGTCACTTTCGGCCGTGTTTGTTCCGGATGGTGAGCTCGTCTCGCCTGGAGGCGAAAATCGTTAGGTGAGTTCTGTGTTGGGGCTGCGCAGCTCGGAAAACTTTCAAACGTCAAGGAGAAGGTCACGATTTTTTTTTTGCGGTACGCAGCTGAAAAGTAACAGAAACGGAATGTAGCGTTTCACGCGGTGCAATTTGTTTTGATTAGTGAATCAAATAAGTTGGATTTGCACATTTCAATGCAACTGAAAATTACAAATAAAGTTGTATTTAATTTTCTAGGATTCAAATGTTTAAGAATTCTACAATTTATTTCAAATAATTTAAATTTAGAAAATCAGAAAATTTTAGTCTTATTTTAAAATTTTAAAATTACAAAATTGTGTAACCTAAAATGGAAAACTGTAACCAACAGATCGAATCAACTTATTTTGTATGAGTGAACTAAAATTTCAGTCCAAAATAAAAGTAGAATTTTTCCTTCTTCGGTAATCTGAACCTTCGGATGATTGATTTTTGAAATTAAGAAATTTAGAAATTTAGAAATTTAGAAATTTAGAAATTTAGAAATTTAGAAATTAAGAAATTAAGAAATTAAGAAATTAAGAAATTTAGAAATTTAGAAATTTAATTCAGAAATTAAGAAATTTAAAAATTTAGAAATTTAGAAATTTAGAAATTTACAAATTTAGAAATTTAGAAATTTAGATATTTAGTAATTTAGATATTTAGAAATTTAGAAATTTAGAAATTTAGAAATTTAGAAATTTAGAAATTTAGAAATTTAGAAATTTAGAAATTTAGAAATTTAGAAATTTAGAAATTTAGAAATTTAGAAATTTAGAAATTTAGAAATTTAGAAATTTAGAAATTTAGAAATTTAGAAATTTAGAAATTTAGAAATTTAGAAATTTAGAAATTTAGAAATTTAGAAATTTAGAAATTTAGAAATTTAGAAATTTAGAAATTTAGAAATTTAGAAATTTAGAAATTTAGAAATTCAGAAATTTAAGAATTTAGGAATTATGGAATTTTGGAGTATCGGAATTTTTGAATTTAGAAATTTAGAAATTTAAGAATTTAGGAATTATGGAATTTTGGAGTATTGGAATTTTTGAATTTTAGAATTAAGGAATTTTGGAATTTAGCAATTTTGGAATTTAGGAATTTTGGATTTTGGAAATTTTGGAACTTAGGAATTTGGGAATTTGTGAATTTAGGAATTCAGGAATTTAGAAATGTAAGAATTTAGGAATTTAAGGAATTTAGGATTATAGGAATTTATGGAATTATGAAGTTAGGAATTTAGGAATTTAGTAGTTTAGGAATTGAGATATTATGGAATTTAAGAATCTAGGAAATTAGAATTTTTTAGGTTTTTTTTTCAATTTTGGAATTTAGATTCCTTAATTCCTTAGGAATTCAGGTATATAGGAAATTATTAAATTATGAACTTATGAAATTAGGAATTTAGGAATAAAGGAATTTAAAAATTCAGGAATTTAGGAAATTTGGAATTTAGGGATTTGTGAATTTGGGAATTCAGGAATATAGGATTTTAGGAATTCTGGAATTAAGGAATTTATGAATTTAGGGAATTAGGAATTTAAGAATATAGGAGTTAAGGAAATTAGGAAATTATGAAGTTAGGAATTTAGGAATTTAAGAAATTAGGAATTTTGGAATTTAGGAATTTGGGAATTTAGGAATTTAGGAATTTAAGAATTTCAAAATTTCATGATTTAGGAATTTAGGAATTAAGGGATTTGTGAATTTGGGAATTCAGGAATATAGGAATTCTGGAATTTAGGAATTTATGAATTTAGGGAATTAGGAATTTAAGTATATAGGAGTTAAGGAAATTAGGAAATTATGAAGTTAGGAATTTAGGAATTTAGGAAATTAGGAATTCAGGAAATTAGGAATTTTGGAATTTAGGAATTTGGGAATTTGGGAATTTAGGAATTAAGGAATTAAGGAATTAAGGAATTTAGGAATTTAAGAATTTCTAAATTTCAGAATTTAAGAACAGCTAATTTAATAGAAAATGAACCGGATCCTTAACATGCCAAACATATGTAAATTTTCCTTATGTCTAATTCAGTGTTTTTCTCTTCTACAGGGGCTAATTTCACTAAGGATTGTGCTTCTAGATTACGCGAATGTCTATCCCAATTACGAAGCAGTTGATCCGGCACCGGCTACGGACATTCCGAATAATTTCAAACAGTGCGGATTGAAGCGGAATAACAAAAGAAAACGACACGGAAAAAAAGTGCTAAATTAAGTGAAATTAAAGAAAACGATAAAAATACAATAAAATTTACCATATTGACCATTAATTTCAATGTATAAATATATGTTTTACAGTACAATTTAGTGGAGAAAAAAAAATAAATACAATGAAAATACAATGAATCATACTGTAGTTATTATTTATTTCAATGTACGAATATAGTTTAAACCGTACTATTTAGTATGGAAAAATCCATGAAGAACTGTGAATCTACTGTGCAAACCATTGTAATGGTTACTGTTTTTATTATAAATGTATGATGTTTTCTATGATAAGGGTAATTTTTTGGACGGAAAAGGCATCAATGAAAATACGGTAGAATATATAGTTTTTGGTTTTTTTTTGTATGGGGAAAAGTCGAAATTTTTATGGTGACTGTGCCTAACAATACCCCTTTTTTATAGTAATTTCCCAAAATAAGATATATTCTATGGTGAAAAAACATAAAGGCTACTGTAGAATCATGGTAAAAATAACCATAGAATTTATCGTGTGATAACCATAAAATCTATTGTTGGTTTATAGTAAAACTTTATGCGGGACCGGCTACAAACATTTCGAACAACGTCAGAAAGTTCGGATTGAAGCAGAATATTAAAAGAAAACGACGCGGAAAAAAAGTACTATTTTTTTTAAATCTACGAAAAAAACTATAAAAATACAATAAAACTTACCATATTGACCATTAATTTTAATGTATAAATATATGTTTTACAGTACAATTTAGTGGAGAGAAAACAATAAATACAATGCAAATACAATGAATCATACTGTAGTTATTATTTATTTCAATGTACGAATATAGTTTAAACCGTACTATTTAGTATGGAAAAATCCATGAAGAACTGTGAATTTACTGTGCAAACCATTGTAATGGTTACTGTTTTTATTATAAATGTATGATGTTTTCTATGGTCTGGGTAATTTTTTGGACGGAAAAGGCATCAATGAAAATACGATAGAATGTATAGTTTTTGGTTTTTTTTTTTGTATGGGGAAAAGTCGAAATTTTTATGGTGACTGTGCCTAACAATACCCCTTTTTTATAGTAAATTCCCGAAATAGGATATATTCTATGGTGAAAAAACATAAAGGCTACAGTAGAATCATGGTTAAAATAACCATAGAATTTATCGTGTGATAACCATAAAATCTACTGTTGGTTTATAGTAAATCTTTATGCGGGAAAACTTTTCCATTAGCTTTATGACCATATTCATAATTGTAGACATTATCTTCAACTTTGCAGTATTTTTTTTAACTTCATTAGAGTAAATTTCAATCTAAACTGAGATTTGTTTATAAGTTCAATACAATTTCACATGTTTTTAAACCAATTCACTATCAAGTTTGTTTTTGACGACGTCTGAGTTAATTTTAGCAGTCGAGTGAAGCTATGTTAGAGATATTATTATTAAAGGTTTTTCTATTAGGTACTTTTTTACTCCATTTTGGAGAAAAGGTAAACTCATTGATCTATGCTTATTCTTTTGTGTGATAGTTATCAAAATTTCAAAATCATTCAATTGATTTTTTTTTCAATATTTTGTGAATGTATATTTTTAAATATACATATTTTCCGACCATGAGAAAGCACACGGGAATATTTATTTTTCTTATTACTTGGGTAAATATGAAAACATACCAAAACTTGTATGTTGACAACAGTAAAACTGAACCATGTTATTCCAACGGTAAAAGAATTCCAAAAAATAAAACCATTTCAGTATCAGGTTGGAGTTTATGGATTTTGCAACATTGCTTGAATACCGAAACATGTTATTGACATGGTTTTATTTTTTGGTATTCCCACGCCCTTTGAATATCAGATTTTGGTATTGCTGTCGTCTTCTACTTACAACATTTTGGTATGAATTCATGGTATTTTACTATCTATTACTGGGAATCCAAGGGCACAATTTGGTCGGTGTCATTTACTTCAGTAATACCTATATTTTCTATTTTCGTGTCGGTTTTCTTTGTCCAGTATTTTATTTCTGCGACTGTGAAAAATCAAAACACAAGAAATAAAACCTCTTAGTTTCTTATGTCTCAGGAAAATCTAGATAAATGATGATTCCAATTTGTCCACAGTGATATTCTTCGCCACATCGAATACATATGGGTCATTTCCCCCACACAAAGGTACAAATTCGAAATAGACTTTTTTCTGATCAAGCTCAAATTTGGCCAAGCTATTTATACTATCAAAACATGCAAGAAACTTGAATTTCTGCTAAATTCGACCATCCCTTCTTTTTTGGCACCGCCCCAGAGTAATGCGATTTTTGCCAATTATCCAAAAATAATACTCCTGTTCAGTGTTGCAAATGAGTGATAGAAAAGCTATCAATTGATTATCTCTACACCAAAAACATCCGAGAGTATAGCGGCCGTCACTATAGCTTGAGAGATCTCTTCTTGTATCTCGTGATTCGCAGCGATGTCATTCTCTCTCTATCACTCCTCCCCTTTTCCTCGACTGTACGCTCTCACCACTGAGTCTCTCAATCTCTCCGAAAACTGCAATGAAAGAACGCGAGATGGCTATTAGAAGCCGACCACGCATGACGTCCCTTAAAACTGCGCTTGCAGAAATTGGTTTTGTGCCGGCTTTTATGGTTCAACGCTGTGAGGGTTGGATGATCGTGCAAGCGGGAATAAGAGATAAAAGGAAAATGTCAATCGCGAGTTTGTAAACACAAAAACGTGTTCGGCTATGTTCGGCGCTGAGAGTTTCAATAAGGAGAGAAGAGCAGTTGACCTATAGATGTTATGGTACCAAATTTTTTGTAATTAAAAGACGCAACTTTTGGTACCCAGACATGTATAGGTCATCGCTGAAATTTTAAAGTTATCGCAGTTTTAGTGAAAAAAGTTGATTTTTTGCCGATTTTGTCATTCTCCGGTTTGCGCGTCGAAAAACACGGATTTTATTTTCAAAAAATCATATCTCGGAATCCTGTTAATGAACTCCTCCCATTTTTTTAGTATGTTATGTAAAAATGTCCGGGGAATCCGATAAAAATATTTCCAGACATAGGCTCTTTGGTCCAGACACCGCCAAAACGGCATTTTAAAGTTTCATACGCCCTTTTCATATGTTAGGTTAGATTTTTGAAACTTCTTACTATTTTTCTTCGAAAGGTCAACTTATTACCTTTCATTTGCGTATAAGACAATTGAAATCGGTTAAAATGGCGAGGAGTTATGATTTTTCAAAAAAATTGGTTTTTGCGAAAATCGACGAAAATGGCCATTTTTCAGACCACCCTAACACAGCGTAGGTCACCCTAATGGCCAAACAAAAAAATACGGGTCTAATTATTTCGGCTAGGGAACCCCCAGAAAAATTTTGAGCCCGATCCGAGCACTTTTGTTTTTTTCCATGCTGTTTTCGTGGGGAATTGCTGTATATAGGGTATATGGCCCTATTTTGGACCTACTATGCAAAGCGTCAACACATTTCGCATGGTTCTCAGGAACGGTCTAACTAATTTGGCTCGTTTCAGGATTGTTTTGTGCCTTAATTTATGCTTAACAAAGTGTACTATTGAAAATTGAAAATAATTTAACCATTTCATTGTAATAAGCATTTCAAGTAAAACATTTTTTGGATGCTTTTTGGACTTATTGAATGTATTTTGGAGACATCGCTGAACCTATTTTGGACCCACACTCTGATTGGTTGAAATTTGGACAACTCGAATTGCGGCGTGCGGCGGCAACACGCACACTTACAAAAAACTCAGTTTGATAAACCAAAGGGCCGATTGTAATTTGGAAAATATTAATTTCAGAAATTAAATAATTATGATAAAACAATGGATTTGAATTTGAAAACGTGTTTTAATTATATTGAATGGAAACTCACGCATCTTTAGCAGATATTTACAATTTGCGTATTCTTACGACCTAATTGTTCAAGCATTAGAACATGAAAGACAACCCGTTATCAGTCGCAATAAAAACATCTTAACTTAAAATCAAATGAATGACAGAGATACATAACAAGTTACAATGAAAAAAGGTTCTCAATTTTACGCAGAGCTTAAGTTCAAATATGATTAAACAATGAAGAAATTTTAAAGGGAGATTATAGCTTGTAACTCTTCATTTTGCGGAAAAATCTCAAACCTATCAAAGTCACCCAGATTTTCGGTAATCAGATATGTCCCAAATAATAAAATTCATAAAGTTAACATCGTATTAACCTCTTATGCTAATTTTTATTTTTCTAGCTGGTTCAATTGTGTTTCTAACATGATTGACACGGTTAAATCTAAAAGTGTAATTTATTATAATTCCAACAGGGTAGCCAGTTTGCATTTTTTGAAGCAAATTTTAAAAATATATGCAGCTAAATTGGTGATAATGATGTTAAGACAAACATGAATCAACATCAGTTTAAATTTTGGGATACTTTGCAATCGGTCCTTACAATCATCTAAATCTCTATCATCAATTTGCATTTTTATCGTTTAAAAAACACATTTTGATTGTTTCTGTTAATCATTTGCTTTTTAAAGCTTAGATTTTTTTCAAATAATTACAGTAAAGAAATGCAATTCAAAATATTAAATTTAAAATTTCAATTAATGTTAATGAAATATCGAAATAAATTGATAAACAAAACTGGCAACACCTTGTTATACATGTGTTGGTGATAGCCTTGAACCGACGGCAAAGTAGCTCCAAAAACTGATCCAACGCGGCTGATTTGAAAAAATATTTTGAATTGAGTTTTTTTCGATAATAGAATAATTATTTCAATGGTTTGGTGACGAAAAACACAAAAGAATTAAATAGACAACAGTTACATTGCTCGGAAACCGGACGAAATTGCTTGGTGTCAGTGCAAAACAGAAAAAATCATCAAGGTGTCGCGAGCCAAATCCGATAAGCAACGAAACCGGAATATTTGGACCTAATCGATGTGCTAGGAAAATGTTAGGCAATACTGATGGCATTGGAAAAAGTGGCTGAAAAAGTGGAAATAATCAAAAATGTTAACATTTTTGGAAGAGGTAAGCTACAAAACGATCCTGCTTACACTTTCTGTTGGTTGGATTCAGTGAATTCGTACTTTAAAAGCCTGAACTACCTCGATTAATAAAAATAGGTCCAAAATAGGTACTAGGTCCAAAATAGGGTCATATACCCTATATATATATATATATATATACAGCAATTCCCCACGAAAACAGCATGGAAAAAAACAAAAGTGCTCGGATCGGGCTCAAAATTTTTGTGGGAGTTCCCTGGCCGAAATAATTAGACCCGTATTTTTTTGTTTGGCCATTAGGGTGACCTACGCCGTGTTAGGGTGGTCTGAAAAATTGCCATTTTCGTCGATTTTCGCAAAAACCACTTTTTTCGAAAAATCATAACTCCTCGCCATTTCAACCGATTTCAATTGTCTTATACGCAAATGAAAGGTGATAAGTTGGCCTTTCAAAGAAAAATAGTAAGAAGTTTCAAAAATCTAGCCTAACATATGAAAAGGGCGTATGCAACTTTAAAATGCCGTTTTGACGGTGTCTGGACCAAAGAGCCTATGTCTGGAAATATTTTTATCGGATTCCCCGGACATTTTTACATAACATACTAAAAAATGGGAGGAGTTCATTAACAGGATTCCGAGATATGATTTTTTGAAAATAAAATCCGTGTTTTCTGACGCGCCGCGCGCAAAAACCGGAGAATGACGAAATTGGCAAAAAATCAACTTTTTCACAAAAACTGCGATAACCAAAAATTTCAGCGATGACCTATACATGTCTGGGTACCAAAAGTTGCGTCTTTTAATTACGAAAATAAAAATATTTCCAGACATAGGCTCTTTGGTCCAGACACTGTCAAAACGACATTTTAAAGTTTCATACGCCCTTTTCATATGTTAGGCTAGATTTTTGAAACTTCTTATTATTTTTCTTTGAAAGGCCAACTTATCACCTTTCATTTGCGTATAAGACAATTGAAATCAGTTAAAATGGCGAGGAGTTATGATTTTTCGAAAAAAGTGGTTTTTGCGAAAATCGACGAAAATGGCCATTTTTCAGACCACCCTAACACGGCGTAGGTCACCCTAATGGCCAAACAAAAAAATACGGGTCTAATTATTTCGGCCAGGGAACCCCCAGAAAAATTTTGAGCCCGATCCGAGCACTTTTGTTTTTTTCCATGCTGTTTTCGTAGGGAATTGCTGTATATATAAAAAAAAATCGACGGTATTGTTCGAACGCGAATCAATTCAACACGGAACGTCAGATCGAGGTACTCTTTGTTGCGTTAGGTTCGTATAAGTCCAAGGAAGGTTCTTCCGACAAAAAGTTGCAACTTTGGCCACTCTGGAACCGATTCCGGAAAATCTGCAGATTGTAGGGGAAAAGTTACGTAAAATCAAATTTTGATCACAGGAGGCTGAATAAGCAAAAAAAAGTTAAAAAAAAACCCGATTTAATATCACCAGAGGTAAAATAGAGCCTTTCTTACAAAATGATGAAACTCGGAGAAATATATTGGTGCAATTAATTATTCAAAAACATAATGATACCATCCAGTGAGAATTTTACCTAAAGCTTCGAATCTTTTTAGGCTAAACCTCAAATGCCATTTTTTTTAATTTCGGAAGTACATTATTTGTCGCAAGACATTTAAATTTAATTAAGAAAAACATATTGGATTGACATTATTAGAAAAAAATAAAGGGTACTCAGTCCATAATGTTAGTCTATGATTAACTAAAAAAAAATATGTATCGCTATTGCACTTTGTCGATCAATTATGAGAAGCCAGAAAGAACACTTTCACGCGCAGCGTAAAACGCGCAAGCGTAAAAGCGCTGGCGTTGAAGCTTCGACTTGACGACTTGTCGAGCTTTCGAGCGAGAACCTCCAAAAATGGCTATGACCACATTTACTGGTCGAAAATTGTGAATCGAAAAATAAAATGTTCGTCTCCGACCCCACGGCTACAGATCTGGCTTTTAAAAATTGTGGGTTTTACGAGCGGTTTTCCAGTGATGGAAGACACAAATTTTTAAGAGCGGATACAGACATCGGCCATGTATTTCAGAAAAAGAGCTCTCAAAAATCAAACTTTGAGTTCCGGGTTTCGGACCAAAATTCAATCGAAAGAACGCATCTAAACCTTCAATTGAGTAATAGGATTTTTTCCTGGGACGAATCCTCGCCGTGTACGAATTTTTTTAGATTTCTGAAAAAAGCGTTTTTCCAAAAGCAAACCTTAAACCTTTCTTTTGTAAGAAAGGCAAAAAAAGGCAGAACGAAGTTTGTCGGGTAAGGCTTGTGTATGTATGTATGTAACGCGTGGTCACTACCCTGTTTGAAAAATGTCGCACGTCGTGCGAGCTGTCGCGCGGTTTTGATTTTACCGTTTCGATATCGATTGGTCGAAAGGACGACAAACGGACGACAAACACTCGACATGCCCGACATTGTTTTTTCCATCGATTTTCCTTCAATTTGACGTCACGATTTTCGTCGACGCAGTTTGACAGTTCTCTTCAGTTGGTCTTGTTTGGACTTGATCAAATCAGAGAAACTTTGAACCGAATCGAACCAGTTTACGTTGTTGAAAAGTTCGTGTGGATTTTTGCCGGTTGATTGGTAAGTTGTGTTGCTTTTTTTGCGAGCGGCTTTATCACAGCAATATTTATATTCCAGATTTTCTGATTTCGGCCTTCGTGGTGGAGGAGGAGGAGAACGGGTCACATCGTTGCTCCGGCGGGCCATGCCGGAAGACGGGAAGGGGAGCACCCGGTCTGTGATCGAGGAAGCGGATTGGTGTTTAACTTTCCGCGGGATGTGGCGGTGCATGGTTTTTATACGGTGAGTTGGGTTTTTGAAACGATAGAGGAGGTGTGCATCGTAGTGTTTCCCTTCCCATTTGGACGACGAAAAATAAATGAGGACGATGAAAGTGTGAGGGGGAAAGGGCTGGGGGTGGGGACTGGACAATTTAAAACCTGAAACCATCACAAATTCTAAACAATAATATTCTATTTTTTCAATTCTGATTCTTTTCAATTCCACAATTCAAATTTTCTAAGATTCAAATAAATATAAAATAATACAATTAAATGGTATGGTTTCGTTCAAAAATATGATAAAAATTAAAAATATACACTCAAACCCCGATGGTTTGACACCAACAGTTTGTCACTTTTTAGTTTGACTTTGAAAACAAGACATATATATTATAAAATTATAAAATTATAAAATTATAAAATTATAAAATTATAAAATTATAAAATTATAAAATTATAAAATTATAAAATTATAAAATTATAAAATTATAAAATTATAAAATTATAAAATTATAAAATTATAAAATTATAAAATTATAAAATTATAAAATTATAAAATTATAAAAATATAAAATTATAAAATTATAAAATTTTAAAATTATAAAATTATAAAATTATAAAATTATAAAATTATAAAATTATAAAATTATAAAATTATAAAATTATAAAATTATAAAATTATAAAATTATAAAATTATAAAATTATAAAATTATAAAATTATAAAATTATAAAATTATAAAATTATAAAATTATAAAATTATAAAATTATAAAATTATAAAATTATAAAATTATAAAATTATAAAATTATAAAATTATAAAATTATAAAATTATAAAATTATAAAATTATAAAATTATAAAATTATAAAATTATAAAATTATAAAATTATAAAATTATAAAATTATAAAATTATAAAATTATAAAATTATAAAATTATAAAATTATAAAATTATAAAATTATAAAATTATAAAATTATAAAATTATAAAATTATAAAATTATAAAATTATAAAATTATAAAATTATAAAATTATAAAATTATAAAATTATAAAATTATAAAATTATAAAATTATAAAATTATAAAATTATAAAATTATAAAATTATAAAATTATAAAATTATAAAATTATAAAATTATAAAATTATAAAATTATAAAATTATAAAATTATAAAATTATAAAATTATAAAATTATAAAATTATAAAATTATAAAATTATAAAATTATAAAATTATAAAATTATAAAATTATAAAATTATAAAATTATAAAATTATAAAATTATAAAATTATAAAATTATAAAATTATAAAATTATAAAATTATAAAATTATAAAATTATAAAATTATAAAATTATAAAATTATAAAATTATAAAATTATAAAATTATAAAATTATAAAATTATAAAATTATAAAATCATAAATTCAAAAATTTCTATAAATCACATACTCTTATATTTTCAAATTGTATTATTCTCAAAATTCTTGATATTCTCAAAACTTTTTTTAAAAATATCAAAGATTTTATTTTTATTTTAAAATTATTCAGATATTTTAAATTTTAACGATTCTAACATTAAAACATTTCATAATTGCTTAAAAACTTTAAAGTTCATTGCTTTTTTAGCAAGGACTTCAGAGTCCCAAGAAACAAAATTCTCCATACAAATTTTTGATAAAAAATTAACATGCGTTGATGTTGATTTATCTGAAATTAAAAATGTTTGAATTTTGTTGTTGTTTTTTTTCCTATTTTTTTCCTAAAAATTTACAAGTTTAAATTGACCAAATTTTTTTTATTTTACATTGAAAGTTAAATTTTACATTTTTAGTTATGTTTTTGAATGATTTAGCCAAATGACGTAATCTTTTTTCAGGTAACCAAAAATATTCCAATCGAATCCTGCTGACAACCCAGCGTTTCCGTATTGTCCCACGGAACGGAAGCTGTAACGATCGCAAAAACACCTGCACTGGAAGTGCGTATACCAACGTTGTCCCGTAGGCCATCAATCTGTGAGAATTAAATAGAAGCGCCGCTCCAGTGCCGTATCTACACGCTGGTGTCGACTCCAAAAGATGGCTGACAAAGTCCGGCCAAGATGCCGAAGCGACGAGATGAGCTGAAAGGCCAATCGGAAGACAACGCCAAAAACCACGTGAAGATCGCGACACACAACAAGAAAAATTAATGAATGTTTGTGAAATCGAGTGAAAAAGATTAATTAACAGAAAAAATATATCTAAAAATAATTTAAAATATTTTTTCTTTTATTTTTACTGCAACATAACCTAAAAAACAGCACACGACAAAGGCACGACAACCTAAATAACAAAACCGTGCGACGTCGGTCGAATGTCGTACGACAATGTCGAACAATTTCGATGATCGATCGCACGACAAATACGACATTTTGGTGCAAAAACGTATGACATTCGTGCGAAAGTCGCACGACATTGTCGTGCGACGTCGTACGGTTGCACGGACGACAAACGACGGACGTCCGACGGACTTTTCAGTCAGGGTAGGGAAGGAATGACCCATATTCAATATGCTTTCAACCGAGATCATTTTGTTTTTATTTCTTGCAAAGCATTTTAAAGTGTTTCATACATTTTCGATACAGTCCTTAGTATATTTGGAGTTTACCACTTAAACTTTTTTTTAAATAATATACAACTGGATATGCTCGGTTTGAATTGTTACTACAACGATCAATGGCTGGAATACACTGCGGCTCCACATCTACATCGACAAACCGGTGAGAGAACTGAACACAAAAATAAATCGCTATGAAATTCTACAAGCCTTCTAAAGTACAGGCGATGTTTTCGAGTTTATGTATCAAATGCGATTTTTTTGCGTGAATGTCCATATCTAGTGAATCTATTATCTGCAATAAAAAAAAAAATGAATACCAATCATCGTGACTATTACATTTTTTTGGTTTACCTGATCTCTGTATTTTGTAACATAAATGTAAAGTTCCTTCAAGGCTGCAGTGACATCAAATTCATCTTGTTGTTGGATAGATAATTGTTGCATAGCGGTGCACATATCTTGATCACTAATTTGCGGCATACGTGAGATTTCGGAGTAGAAAGTTGTGACCATTTCTCGGTAAAGAGGTAAATCCTGAAAATTTAAAATACTTCTGTCAAATACAATTACGCGGGAAAAACGTGTACGAGAAATCATGGATTTCGATTCATGAATACATGAATAACTAGATTCATGATTTCGTGATATTTTTCATTTCATGATTTTCATGGAATCGTGAATAAAATTTCCCAAATTAGTGAATTTTATTCATGTCCCGCATAGAAAAAAAAACATTTGAAAATCATTTGTTAAATATTCATTCAACATTTTACCAAATTGTATAGCCACTATTTGGTAAATAAATTTTTTTAATTCCTCATCGTCTCTCAAATAGTGAACCATTTACCTTATACTGCCCATGTTCGCATGAATGTCCCATATGCAAAAACAGCAAGCTGAGAAAAACGCACTTGAAGTTTGTCCCATACACAAGGACGCGTGTTAAGTTTCCTAATCCAATCTAATCTAAACAACGTGTTAAGTTTCCGCAAAAAACTGGATTTTCTCCTGATTTCTAGAAGAAAATACTGGATGCTTTAGGCTCTTTTGAAAGAGCACACGATTTTGAACCAAACGGCATCAATAACTCAAAAACGATATATGGTACATATGGGACATTTATACGATCAGGGGTAGTATACACCATTTGATTTTTTTTTTCTAGCGACACTTTGTCAAATTCTTTTTACTGTTCACCATTTCTCAAATGGTATTTATATAGTTTTATTTATTTATTTATTTATTTATTCAATGTAACTTAAGGGGTAACTTGACTTGCCACCCTGCCAATATTTTTACGCTTCGATTTTTTAGAATTTTTTAACGATAGATATCAAAAATCTAAGAATGTAAGCTTGTTGTATACATGTTTGTGAACATTTGGTGAAAGTTTGATGCAATTTGGATGATTTTTTGGAAAACTGAGTGGTCCATAAACAACGTAGTTTTGAAAAATAGAGTATTTTGCTTTTGTAACGCAAGTTTCCCGTTATGAACCTAACAATATGGGTATCAAAATTCATGATTTTGAAGCACCAACTCAAAACTGGTCTTTGGGAATGCTTTGGTGGCCACTGGCCAACCCGGAACCGGTTCCGGAGAATTTCGGGGAACCTACGGAGTGGTCAATACTTTGTCAATCAAAAACCAGCTAAACAGGATTCAAATTACAGCGCATCCAAAATCATTATCATTTATGATCACCAGAACCGATATTGGACCGACCTGGCCACTTTGGAACCGGTTCCAGGTACCCCAGCGGAATTCGGAATATGGACAACCACGCAGTTATTCCAGAATTATTTTTATTCAAGCAATATGGGTGTCAAAGTTCACCATTTTTAACAAGGAGATCATTTATATTGTCCAAAATTATTTATGGACCGACCTGGCCACTTTTGAACCGGTTCCAGGTACCCCAGCAGAACTCGGAATATGGCCAACCACGCAGTTATTCCACAATTATTTTTGTTCAAGCAATATGGGTGGCAAAGTTCACCATTTTTAACAAGGAGATAATTTATATTGTCCAAAATTATTTTTGGACCGACCTGGCCGCTTTGGAACCGGCTCCAAGTACCCCAGCGGAATTCGGAATATGGCCAACCACGCAGTTATTCCAGAATTATTTTTATTCAAGCAATATGGGTGTCAAAGTTCACCATTTTTAACAAGGAGATCATTTATATTGTCCAAAATTATTTTTGGACCGACCTGGCCACTTTGGAACCGGTTCCAGGTACCCCAGCGGAACTCGGAATATGGCCAACCACGCAGTTATTCCACAATTATTTTTGTTCAAGCAATATGAGTGGCAAAGTTCACCATTTTTAACAAGGAGATAATTTATATTGTCCAAAATTATTTTTGGACCGACCTGGCCGCTTTGGAACCGGCTCCAAGTACCCCAGCGGAACTCGGAATATGGCCAACCACGCAGTTATTCCACAATTATTTTTATTCAAGCAATATGGGTGTCAAAGTTCACAATTTTTAACAAGGAGATCATTTATATTGTCCAAAATTATTTATGGACCGACCTGGCCACTTTTGAACCGGTTCCAGGTACCCCAGCAGAACTCGGAATATGGCCAACCACGCAGTTATTCCACAATTATTTTTGTTCAAGCAATATGGGTGGCAAAGTTCACCATTTTTAACAAGGAGATCATTTATATTGTCCAAAATTATTTATGGACCGACCTGGCCACTTTGGAACCGGTTCCAGGTACCCAAGCAGAACTCGGAATATGGCCAACCACGCAGTTATTCCAGAATTATTTTTGTTCAAGCAATATGGATGTCAAAGTTCACCATTTTTAACAAGGAGATCATTTATATTGTCCAAAATTATTTATGGACCGACCTGGCCGCTTTGGAACCGGCTCCAAGTACCCCAGCGGAACTCGGAATATGGCCAACCACGCAGTTATTCCAGAATTATTTTTATTCAAGCAATATGGGTGTCAAAGTTCACAATTTTTAACAAGGAGATCATTTATATTGTCCAAAATTATTTATGGACCGACCTGGCCACTTTTGAACCGGTTCCAGGTACCCCAGCAGAACTCGGAATATGGCCAACCACGCAGTTATTCCACAATTATTTTTGTTCAAGCAATATGGGTGTCAAAGTTCACCATTTTTAACAAGGAGATCATTTATATTGTCCAAAATTATTTTTGGACCGACCTGGCCACTTTGGAACCGGTTCCAGGTACCCCAGCGGAACTCGGAATATGGCCAACCACGCAGTTATTCCAGAATTATTTTTGTTCAAGCAATATGGGTGTCAAAGTTCACCATTTTTAACAGGAAGATCATTTATATTGTCCAAAATCATTTTTGGACCGACCTGGCCACTTTGGAACCGGTTCCAGGTACCCCAGCGGAACTCGGAATATGGCCAACCACGCAGTTATTCCAGAATTATTTTTGTTCAAGCAATATGGGTGTCAAAGTTCACCATTTTTAACAAAGAGATAATTTATATTGTCCAAAATTATTTTTGGACCGACCTGGCCACTTTGGAACCGGTTCCAGGTACCCCAGCGGAACTCGGAATATGGCCAACCACGCAGTTATTCCAGAATTATTTTTGTTCAAGCAATATGGGTGTCAAAGTTCACCATTTTTAACAAGGAGATCATTTATATTGTCCAAAATCATTTTTGGACCGACCTGGCCACTTTGGAACCGGTTCCAAGTACCCCAGCGGAACTCGGAATATGGCCAACCACGCACTTATTATAGAATTATTCCATATTCCGAGTTCCGCTGGGGTATCTGGAACCGGTTCCAAAGGGGCCAGGTCGGTCCAAAAATAATTTTGGACAATATGAATGATCTCCTTGTTAAAAATTGTGAACTTTGACACCCATATTGCTTGAACAAAAATAATTGTGGAATAACTGCGTGGTTGGCCATATTCCGAGTTCCGCTGGGGTACCTGGAACCGGTTCCAAAGTGGCCAGGTCGGTCCAAAAATAATTTTGGACAATATAAATGATCGCTTTGTTAAAAATGGTGAACTTTGCCACCCATATTGCTTGAACAAAAATAATTGTGGAATAACTGCGTGGTTGGCCATATTCCGAGTTCCGCTGGGGTACCTGGAACCGGTTCCAAAGTGGCCAGGTCGGTCCAAAAATAATTTTGGACAATATAAATTATCTCTTTATTAAAAATGGTGAACTTTGACACCCATATTGCATGAACAAAAATAATTCTGGACAATATAAATGATCTCCTTGTTAAAAATGGTGAACTTTGACACCCATATTGCTTGAACAAAAATAATTGTGGAATAACTGCGTGGTTGGCCATATTCCGAGTTCCGCTGGGGTACCTGGAACCGGTTCCAAAGTGGCCAGGTCGGTCCATAAATAATTTTGGACAATATAAATGATCTCCTTGTTAAAAATTGTGAACTTTGACACCCATATTGCTTGAATAAAAATAATTCTGGAATAACTGCGTGGTTGGCCATATTCCGAGTTCCGCTGGGGTACCTGGAACCGGTTCCAAAGTGGCCAGGTCGGTCCAAAAATAATTTTGGACAATATAAATTATCTCTTTATTAAAAATGGTGAACTTTGACACCCATATTGCATGAACAAAAATAATTCTGGACAATATAAATGATCTCCTTGTTAAAAATGGTGAACTTTGACACCCATATTGCTTGAACAAAAATAATTGTGGAATAACTGCGTGGTTGGCCATATTCCGAGTTCCGCTGGGGTACCTGGAACCGGTTCCAAAGTGGCCAGGTCGGTCCATAAATAATTTTGGACAATATAAATGATCTCCTTGTTAAAAATTGTGAACTTTGACACCAATATTGCTTGAATAAAAATAATTCTGGAATAACTGCGTGGTTGGCCATATTCCGAGTTCCGCTGGGGTACCTGGAACCGGTTCCAAAGTGGCCAGGTCGGTCCAAAAATAATTTTGGACAATATAAATTATCTCTTTGTTAAAAATGGTGAACTTTGACACCCATATTGCATGAACAAAAATAATTCTGGAATAACTGCGTGGTTGGCCATATTCCGAGTTCTGCTGGGGTACCTGGAACCGGTTCCAAAGTGGCCAGGTCGGTCCAAAAATAATTTTGGACAATATAAATGATCTCCTTGTTAAAAATGGTGAACTTTGACACCCATATTGCTTGAACAAAATTAATTGTGGAATAACTGCGTGGTTGGCCATATTCCGAGTTCTGCTGGGGTACCTGGAACCGGTTCAAAAGTGGCCAGGTCGGTCCATAAATAATTTTGGACAATATAAATGATCTCCTTGTTAAAAATTGTGAACTTTGACACCCATATTGCCTGAATAAAAATAATTCTGGAATAACTGCGTGGTTGGCCATATTCCGAGTTCCGCTGGGGTACCTGGAACCGGTTCCAAAGTGGCCAGGTCGGTCCAAAAATAATTTTGGACAATATAAATGATCTCCTTGTTAAAAATGGTGAACTTTGACACCCATATTGCTTGAACAAAAATAATTCTGGAATAACTACGTGGTTGTCCATATTCCGAATTCCGCTGGGGTACCTGGAACCGGTTCCAAAGTGGCCAGGTCGGTCCAATATCGGTTCTGGTGATCATAAATGATAATGATTTTGGATGCGCTGTAATTTGAATCCTGTTTAGCTGGTTTTAGATTGACAAAGTATTGACCACTCCGTAGGTTCCCCGAAATTCTCCGGAACCGGTTCCGGGTTGGCCAGTGGCCACCAAAGCATTCCCAAAGACCAGTTTTGAGTTGGTGCTTCAAAATCATGAATTTTGATACCCATATTGTTAGGTTCATAACGGGAAACTTGCGTTACAAAAGCAAAATACTCTATTTTTCAAAACTACGTTGTTTATGGACCACTCAGTTTTCCAAAAAATCATCCAAATTGCATCAAACTTTCACCAAATGTTCACAAACATGTATACAACAAGATTACATTCTTAGATTTTTGATATCCATCGTTAAAAAATTCTAAAAAATCGAAGCGTAAAAAATATTGGCAGGGTGGCAAGTCAAGTTACCCCTTAAGGCTTACCCGGATAAACGAAAACTATATGAATTCTAGTGAGGACCTTAAAACAACCTTATGAGTTATGGTCACCATTTGTAATAATGTTATTTGGCGGACCTTGATAACTATTTGTCAAATGGTTACCATTATTAATAGAGTTATTTGAATGTTTGTAATGGTCAACTATTTTCTTGATGATTTTAAAAAACTATTTGAGGATGTTTACTCAAATGGTTACCCTAAATCATAAGGTGGTTTTTAAGTTCAAATGGTTCATATTGAATCATGATTACCATATAGAAACATTTAATACCCATTTGAAAAATAGTTAGAATTTGCAAAAAGCGTTTACCAAATTTGACTAAGTTTTGTTTTCAAATGAAAGAATCAAACTTTTTTGTCTGTAGCTTCATAAGGGGTTGGGTTTGTGCTGGAGTCGGATTTGGGCAACTTCCGGAACAAGATTTTGTCTGACTAAGTTGCCGGAAAAGTGTACGATCTACTCAACGATGGTGGGGCTGATAAAAGCGAAGAATGACAACTTTGGCAGAGAGTTTGTGAACCATATGGTAAAGGCATTCACTTTACGGTGAAGTGTTCGTCGTGCAGCTGCACCAGTAGTACCAAGTTATGTGGACATCATTTGGCTTACTTGGCTGGATTTTACCCACATTTGAGCTGCCAAAGAAAGCCAATCCGAAGTTTACCAATTTTAATTGACAGAATCTAAACCAACAAAAAGAGAAAAAAAAACTGAGGAGCTCAAGAACAAAAAGGCTCGAAAATGTCGGTTCCTTTTGATGCGCTACAATTCCTTTGAGTTTCGTTGACGATTCAATTTTAAGCATATCATGTTTGTGATAATTGTTACTTAATTTCAATTGTATGTGCGAATCATTTTTCAACAGTTGATAATTTTGGATTTACGGCATATTTGCGAGAGCAGGTAACGAGCGTAGCGAGAGAAGAGAAACGAAAGAGCGCGCCAGGCAGAGTATTATTACTCTGCTTTGCGCGCTCTCTCGTTTCTCTTCTCTCGCTATGCTCGTTACCTGCACTCGGACCAGCACAAAGGCGGTGACCATTTGACCAATGGCGTTTCAGGCGACTTAACGAACTCTCAGATTGCTTGAGCACGTCCTGCATGATGTTCGTCTGCATGGTTTCCATCTGCTTGTGGCCACCCTCGTCAGCAACCGAGATGACCACCAGAGTGGCGTGCTGTTGCTTCCAGTCCGGTTCAATATGTTTTGAATGTTCTCGCGAAGAATGGCTTTTCCGCCAAGACATATGCCAAGCGATCCAACGCCGACTCAGCAAACACGTTGTTGTCACTCGTGTCTGATCCGATACGGACTTCTCCTCGTCGTCATCCAGGTCGGTCATCATTTGTAGCACCAACCAACGAGGCCACATACTTTTCCGCTGCTTGCGCACCATCGCCGTTACATTTTCCGACAACCATCACCATGTTTGTATCACAAATCATAAACGCCCGCCGCAACAAATCACCAAACAGACGCTGGGCGTCCTTGTTTTGCAACAGAATGAACACTTCGACGGCAAAAAAACACCGAAAGCGCATCTCAGGACGATGGGTTTAGATATTTTACCACCGACGAGACGCAGCGCCGATTCCTGGAGCTGGACGGTCGGGCGTTCGCAGGCCGGTTCAGTTGCAACTTGCAGCTGTTCCTTCGACTCTGGCCGCAGCGGGTTGTTTGACTACGGCGCGAATTTTCAGACCAGCCGGGGTTTCTTAAGATTGGCCACGAAACAACTTCAAAGCTAGATTCGACAACAAATAAACAAAAACAAATTTTCTTTGGCGACTTGGATGACGTTCAAAACGTAAAAGTTTTACACGCTCAAAACGATTACCCGGATTTTTAATAAAATTGGATCGGGGCTCAAGTTTTGCAGAGCTGGTTTTGCCGGTTCTGCTCAGCCCTCTGTCACTGCCGCCATGTTTATGAAACCAAAATATTCGATGACGAATATCAAGAAAACTAAGAAGAAACCGAGGAAGAAACCCAAGGTGTCTACTGTCAGATTTCGAAAAATAAACAAAGTGCAGAGACGTTTTTGAAATTATGTTCTTTTTCACACGTTACACTTGCTGCATGTCCAGGACTCTTTAAAGAATGATACTTCCGAGTGAATTCCAAGAAATTTTCGATCCCCGGTCCCAGATTTTCCCGGTTGAATCGGATTTTTGCTTTAAATTGGTTAAAACTACTCCTACTTCTCCGGATGCTCATCCCGCCATCCGATTCAAGAGCTCCTTCGACTCCTTCAGCATCGTAGACACACATTATATGTCCGGAAATCTGCCCGAGATAAACAGGACCACTCGTGTGACCACTTAAATCGAATTTTGTATTAAATTTACACCAAAATATTATTTTCGCCATTTACCTATTTTGATGTAAACAATCAGAAGACACCAATACAACTTCATGCAAAGCTTTGTTGATGGTGGGCTCTTCACAAATACTAATGCACATTCTCTATCCAAAGCATTGTTTATGGTGGGCTCTTCACACATACTAATGCGTGGGCTCTTCGGGGTTTTGGTGACTGTCAAACGTTCTAGACATTTACAGTGGTGCCAGAGGGCTGGTTCTGCTAGAACGGTGGAACATTTATGCTAAATGCTGTTAGAATATAGATCGGATAGTCTAAATAATATTGTGGTTCTTAGAAGGGTGATCTGCCGACATTCTAGTAAATTTCCTTATCCGCCATTTCCTCTTTTTACTTCTATTTTTCAAACAAAAAAAGGTGGAATACAAAATGAAAGAAGCGGTTCCACCTATCAAAAAACTAGTCTTCGTAAGTCCCCAGTTAACTCAATCAGAATTCTGAAACGGAATTCAATTCGAATCGTTTACGTATTCCGTTTCAAACGGAACAACCGATTCCGTATACGTATCGGTTGTTGCGTTTGAAACGGAAGACGTAAACGATTCGAATTGAATTCCGTTTGAGAATTCCGATTGAGTTGACCGGGTGCTTCTACCTGCACAAACTTCTATTGTTTTTTTTACGAATGTTTTTTTTTTTTCCTCTTGAGTTGCTGGCTACACCGGTCGGGAACCGATTCGGGGAAAAAAAAGAAGCTGCTCGATTGAAATCAAGTTTAACGTGAAGGCGGCGGTGTTGAAACGGTGGACCAGCAGGCGAATTCGTTCCTAATTTTTTTCTCATTAGCCAACCCGGACAATTTCCACTTTTTTCTACTTTTCGCTTTTAGAAATATAATTGGCAAAATCTGAACTGAAATAATTTCAGCAAAACTTTGAATGAAGAAAAACTTTGTTATAAGATTATTTTATAAATTATTTTGCTAATTTGATTGTGAAAAGTTATTCCAGAACCGATGTCCTGCTTTTTCGTAGATTTTCCCGGTACCCAGTCAACACAATCGGAATTCTGAAACGGAATTCAATTCGAATTGTTTACGTATTCCGTAACAAACGCAACAACCATTATGTACACGGAATCGGTTGTTGCGTTTGAAACGGAATACGTAAACGATTCGAATTGAATTCCGTTTCAGAATTCCGATTGAGTTAACTAGGTAGAAGCTTCTCAACATTAAAATCGAATTGATCATCTCAAAGTTGGGTGGTTTCACCTCACCAGTTTGCGAAACTCTCAAAATTGAGATCACCTGGTAAGCGTGTACATTTTTTTTTCGTTTTGTATTATGTCACGTATATTGTCTTTATTCCACCAAACCGAAGTGCGCAACAGATCAGTTCCGCAAAAAAATCTGTTGCGCAGTCTCTCTGTCGAACTGTCAAGCTAAATTTGAGTATTCCCCTGTTAGCGTGTAGCCGATCTGATTTGACGATTCTCGGGATTGTTTTGGTTGCTCGGCTTTTGGATTTTCGGTACGTAAATAAGTTTCCTCCTTCCTCGGTACCTCCCTCCTGGTGATACTCCTTGTGCAGATCCTTCTCCATCTCCTGCGTAAATCCGTACCCAGAGCAGAGAACCTCCCGGTCCAGCTCATCCTCCCGCTCCAGATCGCTAAACTTGGGATTTTCCTCACTTTCATACCCATTTTTTTTCCGGAACAGATCCCGAACGCCCTGCACGTCCCGATCAAAGTACATCTCCGCGTTCGGATGCGGCGTCGACACCATCTGGGGAAAATCGATCAAGATCGGCCGCTGGTCCTCCTCCGTGATCATCACGTTGAACTCGTTGAAATCTCCGTGAATAACTCCGCAATTCCCCAACCGCACAATCAAGTTCATCAAATCATCGTACAACTGCTCCACATTGCCCACCTCGGCCACGTTCGTCAACGGGTACCCATCAACCAGCTCCATAATTACGCAGTGCCGGTTAAAGTCCACCGGACGCGGCACCGGAAACCCGCGATCGTACAACGCCTTCATGTACGCATACTCCCGCGTCGCCGAAATCCGCGACAAATACAACCAACTCATCTTGTGCCGCTTCCCGTGATAGTCCCGCTTCTCCTTCACGTTCCGGAAGCAAACCCGTCCCAACCGGTGCAACTTCAAGCACAACGGGTTGCCCTCCTCATCCCCCACCGTGTAGATGTTACTCTCCTTGCCCACCCCAATCTGGTTCCCAAACCCGGCGACCGACCCGCGCAGCGTCAGCGACTTCAGCGCCAGGTAGTCGTAGCCCATGTTGGTCAACCGGTACCCGTCATCTACCAAAAAAAAAAAACAAATTAAACACAACTCCAACAACCTCCGGTCGTTCGCAACCTACTCTGTACAAGAAGTTTGGGGCACTGTGGATACTATGCTGGAGGAACTTTCTTGCCGGAAAAGGGTTTGGAACAGAACCCGAAGAAATTCGGCTTGAATATTTTGCCATAATTGATGCGAATAATAAACATACGACCTACCATACGACTAAAAAAAGTTTATTTCGAGTATAAAAGTGATAAAATCACAATGAAGCATTCATTCGTGGTCAGAATGCGGTTGTTTTTTTTTCGTGACAGATGACAACATAAAAATAATACACTCTAAACGGGATCCCATTAAATTCTTTCGCGAGTGTTGAGTGGTGGCCTTGGGAGATGCGCTCGTAATTTGATTTTGTCTGCATTCACAATACTAGGGTGGTCCAAATCTGGACTTTTTTGGGGCTACCTCCTGAAATCAAAGATTGGCCCATCACTAGGCTAAATTCCAAATTTGAGCTCATTCTGACCACGGGAACCCCTCCCTCCAATCGCTTAAAGTTTGTATGGGAAAAATCGTCAAAATGTATGGAGAAAAGCAACTGTTTTACTTTTTTACCTGTGGAAGGCGCCATAGTTATCCGATCCTTGCCATTTCTCAAATGTAGAACCTTCATTATATTTAGAACAACATTCCCGAAGACACCATATTTTTAGGATTTTTTCCCGCGAAGTTATTAGCACCCAAAACTGACCATTTTTTGCGCGGCCAGCTGTAAGGGGCTACCTAACAACGATGTTTAATTCCAATTCGTACACGCACGTGCTCTCTCTCAGGTTCAAACTCTCTCACGAGTTTGCTTGCCTGCCTGCCTGCTTACCAACAAGCGCGCGCTGTTTCTCTGCTTGGACTTTTGTCGTCGTCGTCGTTTTCGTTTGCTATCTGCTGCGCTGCGTTCCTGGCATGTTTATTATAATTTTCAAATAAAATAGCAGGTTTGTTTTGAGATATATTTAGCATATAAATTCTTAGATTATGTCAAAATTGAAAAAAGTGCACTAAAAAAATAATTTGAATAAAAAACTCAGGCCTTGGCTTAGCCTCGTTTAAAAAATGAAGCAAATGAACAGGATTTGTTCGTTTTTCCAAGCATTACAAGCAGTTGTTCGTATATGCTCATTAGAGAGAATGATTCAATTATTTTAAAAAATCTTCAGGTAATACAAATTTTGTTTTTTTTGACAAAGGACTTTGTCTTAAAGCTCTATCTGCGGTGTCAATGCAAAATTTTTCGAAAATGTAGCGTTACCGTCGCATGCCCTCGGCGTGACATTCTTTGTTTGTTGCGTGGATGCCGTGCCAACTATTTAAGCTAAAAGTTAGCCTCTGGAGGATTTAGTGTCCATCAGACTTTCATCAAAGACGGACCTTACGTTGGTAATTTTATTGCTCACACACACACGCACACGTTGAAAGAAACAGGTGGTGCACGAACTTGAGAGGAGGTCCAAGATGTTATTGACGGGTGCCATAACGGTCACCGGAATACCGAAATGATTGGGAACAATTTGGTAGGATATCGGCCACACCCGAAGTGGCCATTGCCCTTAGGTAAGGTTCTACCGGGAGGACATTTACGGAACCATACAAATTTGGGCAATATGGGTATCAAAATTCATGGTTTTTGATATTGGTGATGAAAATGGCCATTTTGGCAGGATTGGCCACACCCGGAGTGGCCATTGCCCTGAGGGAAGGTTCTACCGGGAGGACAATTACGGAACCATACAAATTTGGGCAATATGGGTATCAAAATTCATGGTTTTTGATACTGGTAATGAAAATGGCCATTTTGGCAGGATTGGCCACACCCGGAGTGGCCATTGCCCTGAGGGAAGGTTCTACCGGAGGGACATTTACGGAACCATACAAATTTGGGCAATATGGGTATCAAATTTTCATGGTTTTTGATACTGGTGATGAATATGGACATTTTGGCATGATTGGACACACCCGGAGTGTCCATTGACATGCGGGAAGGTTCTACCGGGAGGACATTTACGTAACCATACAAATTTGGGCAATATGGGTATCAAAATTCATGGTTTTGATATGGTAATGAAAATGGCATTTTGGCTGGTTGGCACACCGGAGTGGCCATTGCCCTGAGGGAAGGTTCTACCGGGAGGACATTTACGGAACCATACAAATTTGGGCAATATGGGTATCAAAATTCATGGTTTTTGATACTGGTGATGAAAATGGCCATTTTGGCAGGATTGGCCACACACGGAGTGGCCATTGCCCTGAGGGAAGGTTCTACCGGGAGGACATTTTCGGAACCATACAAATTTGGGCAATATGGGTATCAAAATTCATGGTTTTTGATACTGGTAATGAAAATGGCCATTTTGACTGGATTGGCCACACCGGAGTGGCCATTGCCTGAGGGAAGGTTCGACCGGGAGGACATTTACGGAACCATACAAATTTGGGCAATATGGGTATCAAAATTCATGGTTTTTGATACTGGTAATGAAAATGGCCATTTTGGCAGGATTGGCCACACCCGTAGTGGCCATTGCCCTGAGGAAGGTTCTACCGGGAGGACATTTACGGAACCATACAAATTTGGGCA